>NC_091124.1:171673339-171745839 GCF_040183065.1 Periplaneta americana
CCCGTTAGAAATAAATATAAAGTAATTACATTATTAAAATAGGACATTTGATCCAGGGAACATTCGTGTTTGATAGAAGGATAAATAGTTTAATATGTTACTTAATTTAAATTGTATTTAAAATATTGAAATGCGATCATATTAGTCCAGAGACACTCATTTGGTGCAATGACAATTCCTTTAACATGTTTCTTAATTATTATTACATGCAATCATAGTTTAATGAACACTGACATCATTTAGATTTAATGTGTATATTTTATTTTACTTGTTATAGGTTTCCATTGAATTATGCTAATAACTTAATTTTAACCCTTGTTTTCTACGTATTCAGTAAATGGCGCTTGGCCCACTATGATTGTGAACCCTTCAAATAACTTCAATTGTATTATATTATTTATATTATATCAGAAGTTAGCATTATGTCCATCTAGAGAAACTACACTTTCCAATCGTGAAATAATAATTAATTATACAAATCGGTTAATTTAGCTTCCGATATTACTTCATACAAACACAGAAACATTCTCTGTAGGCTATCTTTCATAGCTTTCGATTGTTGCTTTCCAAGGCCCCTTATAGACGAAGTCATTTATTTTTTAATTCATTACTTGGCCTTAGATGGCAGTTATTTTAATTTTAAAACTCATTTATCTCATTAAATATCAGTCCTATCAAACTTTTTCATGGAATAAAACTTATCGCAAAGTATTGTTAAAGAAACTTACGCAATGTAACATTTTTCACAAAAATCAATAATAAGCGAGATATTTCGATTTATTTAATTCAGTCCCCCTTATAACCCCCCTTTTAAATAAAGTATTTTGAATGCCATATAGCCTAAAATCTAAGTTAGAATGAACTTAATTTATATTCCAATTTTGATCGAAATCCGTTCAGCCATTATCGCGTGAAAAGGTAACAAACATACAGACAGACATACAAACAAAAATTTCAAAAAAGCGATTTTCGGTTTCAGGGTGGTTAATTATATATGTTAAGACCAATTATTTTTGAAGAATCGAAGATTACCGAAAAGTTTCGGCTACAGATTTATTATTAGTATAGATAAACTTTTTTCGGTGAAAAAAGAACATTAAACGGCCATGGAGAGCAGATAATAAGCTCTACGACAATTCTAATTGAAATGTTTTGCAGATTCAATTGTTGTTGTTATTATTATTATTATTATTATTATTATTATTATTATTATTATTATTATTATTATTAATTCACTGCGGGCTAAAGCAGGGAGATGCACTATCACCTTTACTTTTTAACTTCGCTCTAGAATATGCCATTAGGAAATTTCAGGATAATAGACAGGGTTTGGAGTTGATGAAGTTGAATGGGTTACATCAGCTTCTTGTCTCTGCAGATGACGTGAATATGCTAGGAGAAAATCCACAAACGATTAGGGAAAACGTGGAAATTCTAGTTGAAGCAAGTAAAGCGATAGGGTTGGAAGTAAATCTCGAAAAGACTAAGTATATGATTATGTCTCGTGACCAGAATATTGTACGAAATGGAACTATAAAAATTGGAGATTTATCTTTCGAAGAGGTGGAAAAATTCAAATATCTTGGAGCAACAGTAACAAAAATAAATGACACTAGGGAGGAAATTAAACGCAGAATAAATATGGGAAATGCGTGTTATTATTCGGTTGAGAAGCTTTTGTCATCTAGTCTTCTGTCAAAAAGTCTGAAAGTTAGAATTTATAAAACAGTTATATTACCGGTTCTTCTTTATGGTTGTGAAACTTGGACACTCACTTTGAGAGAGGAACAGAGATTAAGGGTGTTTGAGAATAAGGTTCTTAGGAAAATATTTGGGGCTAAGAGGGATGAAGTTACAGGAGAATGGAGAAAGTTACACAACGCAGAACTGTACACATTGTATTCTTCACCTGACATAATTAGGAACATAAAATCCAGACGTTTGAGATGGGCAGGACATGTAGCACATATGGGCGAATCCAGTAATGCATATAGAGTGTTAGTTGGGAGGCCGGAGGGAAAAAGACCTTTGTGGAGGTCGAGACGTAGTTGGGAAGATAATATTAAAATGGATTTGAGGGAGGTGGGATATGATGGTAGAGACTGGATTAATCTTGCTCAGGATAGGGACCAATAGCGGGCTTATGTGAGGGCGGCAATGAACCTCCGGGTTCCTTAAAAGCCAGTAAGTATTATTATTATTATTATTATTATTATTATTATTATTATTATTATTATTAACGTAATGATTATTACTGAACAACAAATTTTTTCTTTCTGTCTTGCTTCGAAATAAAAATAGGTGAATATTACTAATATGTGTGTCCTAAATCTGAATTTAAAATCAAAATAGTCCTATAACGTACCATTTTTTGGGGATAATGAATTGAATTCTTTATGACTAAACTTATTTGTTTTTAATTTTTCACTGCTACTGATAAAATTACAACACACTAGGGATTCAAAATTCCTCATAATATTTGAAAAATGTGTACTTGATACAAAAATGATGTAACATATAGTCGCGACGCTGTTATTCCCGGCGTGACTCCTCCTCTTTGCTTACGTCTTAGGAAGTGAAGGCTCTATAAAGTCCAGGTAGGTAGTATCGTTCGCCATTTTCTCTTTTCGTTGCCGAGCTACCATACGAGGAATCTATTTGCCACACCGTTAAACAATATCATGTCGTAGCTCCTATGATAATAAATCAAACGGAATGTAATTCAGCAAATAAATGAGCGGCAAATAACGTCTTCGTGTGCTTTCTGCGAACGCCAACGAAAGAGCCAAAATGGCGGGCGATTATATTAAGTATTTATCGAGCCTTAAGAAAGGAATAATGTCTTCATAAGCGAATCACAAGGCGCACGCGTTTAAATGTAGCCGACCTGCAATGCGATTGGCTGCCGGAAATTAGAGCGACGGGACTATAGTTTAAAAAACAAGAATAAAGATATTTCATGCGTATCAAGGAAAAAATCTCAGAATTTGAACTTACATTTAAAATAATTTTCTGGATGACTTCTGTTTATAACTAGACCCGGAACTGTACTTTACAAAGAACCAACAATAGTCTTTAAGCATGCTGGATGATGATCTTCCTTTATATCGCCTTTCCATTTCAGATATTTCTTGATGATGTCGTTCCCCATGCTCGTCGCTTTCCGCTCCAAAATTAGGAGGAAAGATATCCAAATGAGAATGTAAAAAGTGTATTTTGAGAGACATATTACACTCCATTTTGTCATATGCACTTAACATGGTTTCTACAACAAATTCTATGTAGGTCGCTGCCCTAGAATTTCCAAGGAAATTTCAGCAAACGTCTTTGAAAGCTCGCCATGCCATTCTTTCTGTAACGGAAAGTTTTTCCTCAAACAAAGGGCCAGCCATAACTTTGTGATTTTGTGGACCGATGAAAATTCCCTCTTTTAATTTGCCTTGACTGAAATTGGTAAACTTTTCCTTCAAATACTGAAAACCACACCCTTTGTTTGTTCATTGCATAGACCTCACTTTGAACTGATATGAGATTTACTTAATAGAAGGAACCAAGATCTGTTTATTTATTAGAAGTACAAAAGAACTTGCCAACAACCATAAGAAACCGGAAATAAGTCATAAATTCATAAAATGTATTAGCTTTTGTTTTGGTTTATACTCCCAAACCGCGCCAGATGTTTCCTGTGGGAGCGCTTATCGAAAAGTGAAATCATAGTATATCTGAAAAACCTTACGTGATACGAAGAAAAGAGATGCATTTTCGGATTCAGCGTACATCAAACCATAAGGGACACATTGTTTGAAGTCGGAGCAAAATTCCTATTGTTCAGTGTTATTATTAATAAAACTATGCTTATCCGCCTCATGGAAAAGCTATAATTTGCTATTATAGATAGCCATCGGTGTAGCTCAGGCGCTAGACGCGTTTATCTGCTGATCTGGAGCTATGCTTGGGCGTGGATTCGATTTCCACTCGCACTTATTGCCTGGTTGAGTTTTTTCGTGGTTTTACTCAATAATTTTTAAGGCGAATGTCAGATAATCATATGACGAATCTTCGGCCTCATGTCGCCAAATACCATCTCGCTAATGTCAGTTGCTTCAACGCAAAATAACCATGTAGTTGATACTATGTCAATGGTGCATATTCAAGCCCGTATAGGCTGAAGAACGTGGCAGGCAGATTGCTCTGAGTGTGGGTTAACTTTTTCCCTTACAACAACGCACCGAAAAGAGGTAGCGGTGCAAAGGTTATCCATGCATACTTTAATATTAGAGCAGGGATGTATAGAATAAGGAGACATACTGTCCTTAATATGTGGAAACCATTGCATTATTAAGAAATGAAGTATTAGAGACGCTAAATGAAAATGATTCAACACATCAGAGCTCTTCTGTCGCCCTCATTCCGCAAATCTATAAAATTTGTCTCCAGAGTTGCAGCCAAAATTAATTGATCTTTCACATAATGCACTGCTGAAATGTAAGTATAATGATAAGGACTTCTTCAGCTTCTAAAATTCCTTACATCAGTGATGTCAACTGATGCCCGTAGAAGGAAGTGCGCGCTTTAGAGCCAGGAAAGCCTGAGCGGTTTACAGCGGAAAGGAAAGAGACAGACGTAAGAGGTGGTATATGCCGCATGGTCGAGCTATATTCAGGGATGGCCAGCACTGATTCAATAGATAAAGGGAAGAGAACTTATTAAAACTTTATCCATGTTAATTTTTAGATTTGCCTGAGAAGTATAAGTGCATTATAAGAATGTAAGTTTTAATTTTAATGCTCATTTTGACAAGTATTTAGTTTGCTTTTTTATTCAAAAAGAATATTTTCTCAACTTTTTTACAGAAAAGTGAAATTTTCAGATACCTTTGCTTCGTAGCCTTACAGGTACTAAAACAATGTTTTTGTAAATCTAATATATCGTAAATACGTATTACTGAAGATAATGTATTAAAATGTTTAAAATATTCGCATGGAAAATGTTTGTAAGGAAATGAATTAACAAAGCAAATATTGTTACATTACAAACAAAAGATATGTTTGCCTATGTGTTGGTAAAACGTCAGCTCTATAGCTTCAGCAGATTTCGAGATAATTTAATATTCTGATAACAGAAAGTTGCGCACCAATAACACCTAAAAGCATAGTGCGGTAAGAGTTTTATTATATAATATTAGTTACAGCAAAACATATCCCTAGACAAATTTGCTTTGTACTATAATATTGTTTTGATTACTTTTATAAGGCTAAAGATACCATCAATATCAATTTCAACTTATCATGTCATATTCAGTGCCTTTCTTTGGGATAACACTTTCTTTATGAATGATATATTTAATCCACTTAGTACAGTATAGTTGTAGTTATTGTGGAATTTGTGTGAATATTCCTTCTTTACTCTTTATTATGTTATTAACATTTAAAACGCAACTGCAATATTAGGTTAAGAAATAGGTACTTTTGTTTCACAGACAATATAGAAAATAACAACCAGAAAGAAGCCATGTAAAAATAACGACATAAAATTTCACGTTCCGTTTGAAGTTTGTGCACCACTGTTTTCTTAATCCAACAGGCTGCTTATTCCTCCTAGCATACCTAGCGCTTAATGCCCGTTCACGACGTCATGGTCAGAAAAATGCGCTTGCTTTGACATCACTGCCTTACATTATGAACTGTGTCCTAGGATTCGTAAATTTGCAGCGAAAATTAGTATATAATACGATTTTTAGTGGCTTATTTCACGACGTTGTATCAACATCAGGTTATTTAAGGTCTGAATGAAATAAAGGTGATAATGCCGGTGAAATGAGTCCGAGGTCTAGCAGCGATAGTTACCCAGCATGGGCGCGTATCCATACCGGTGCAACGGCGAAATGGCGCGCGCAAAAAAAAAAAATACACCACACTATTCTACACTCTCATTCTTCCACTTTTCGTCGCATTTTTCCGCACCCCGCTACTTTATTTGAGGGGTTCACAACCAGAGTGGACCAAGTCCTTTTGGAATAATTTTGAGAAATTGAGTCTTAAAGCTCCTGGCTCACGCTTAGCAACCTTCACCTTCCATAGGAAATGCTGCCCTCTGTGGAGTAACAAATGAGTTATGGACTTTGTTAGTAATGACAATGAATAATCTAACAAAGGAAAAGTTTCGGCTCGAACAGGAATTTCGTATCCAAAATTTGTATACAGGCCCATCTTTACATCTCTGAAAAGCTCCCAAAAGCATTCGTTTGTGTAATGTGTGGTTTGTCTGTTAGAACACTGTACAAGTTGAGGGGTGGGGAGAGCACTGCACAAGTTAAGAGGATGGGACACCTTACCCGTAAGCCTAGCCTAGAAGCTAGTGCGAGTGGTAAAATGTCTAAAGTCCATTTAAGAACACTTTTCTCCAACGTTCTGTCTGAAAATATTGCAGCTAATCAAAAATGTACACTGTTGTGCGAGTCATTAAATACGCACAAGGACACAACCTTAATAAATGAATCATTCCAAGGCTAGGACATAGAATGTATGATCATTTCACCCCCCAAAAAAAACTAAATATTTCCAGCCTCTGGATATCCATTTCCTTAGACAATACAAAATATATGCTCGGAGGATAACAGATTACATAAGAACTCTTGCTGAGAATCCAGAACTTAACTTGGAAAATCGAGTGTTTATAATGAAAATGCACTCTGTTATTCATAACCAGTTGTCTGCTGCAGTTTTCCGCCCTATGCTTCAGTATTCCTGGCAGTCAGCTGGTTACGTGAATCTTGAACAAGTCTCGGACTTCAAAAATGTAATTCAGGTGGCATTTGATTTTTCAGGACTGGAGTGTGGTTCAGAAGATTGTTCAGGTGTTGCTTCTGCGTGTTGTGCTTATTGCTCTGCTCCATGCTGTTTCATGCATTTTATAGAGAATTCTCATGTACATTTTTAAAGAAACCAACGAAACGGAGAGTTACACAAATGAATACTTTTACGGTCTTCATCACCATTGCGTCTGTACAACTTTTTAACCGAAAATTCCTGTTCGAGCCGAAACCCTTCCCTTGTAAGTTCTTTTCATCCGAGATTGTATTAATCCACAAAGTGACCACCGGTGGACTTGGTCCACTCTGATTGTAAGCCCCTCATTTCTACCGTCTAATTTTGTATCTACATTACATACATTTTCATTAACACAACTTAACTTACTTTGCCGGAGGTGAGACTCGAACCATCATCCTTTACTTCTATTTACTTCTATGCTATGTCACCTACAGACTCTGAACAGTGACAGTGCGATTTCTGGCAACCAGAATACTTTTCTTCGCTTTCGCTTTTCCCCTTCGGAATGAAGACAGCCGGACGGTTGTTTTCCTCCGGCATTCCTCGGCCGTTGTGTATTGCTCGGTCGCCAGCTCCTCTCTAGCATCGTTCCTTAAATATGTTGTTAAAATGCCTGAGATGTTTTGCATTGAACAAAATGTCTTTTCCTCCGTATAATTCGATAAAATATAACATGTTTTGCTTCGTCCACTCCATGTTCACTGCTCACACTGGCTCAGACATATGGGAGCTATTTGATTGATTGATTGATATATTGATTGATTCGCTGTTTATGCGATTATTAAGGGATTAGGTACAACTTACAGCAGTAAAATTTTGGAAATATTCAACATTTCCCCCCCCCCCATTACTGCATCGTGTATAATAATGAAAATTAGTATGTCTAAAACACTGTCATTCTGCTATATGAAAAAAAAATACGATTAAAAAATTATTCATTTTTTTTTAAATTCAGTTCATTGTGCAGTGATGGAGCGTTTCATTCATAACTCAAAAAGTATCTAACATCATGTGATGAATTTTTTTGTGTGTATTTATGCATGTCATATCTACAATATGATGCAAGATCACTTCTCTATCTTTGATAGATTGTCTAATAAAAAACAAATTCATTTTTTAAAAAATGTCAAATATCAGTTTTTCTTCTAACACAAAATAAAAAGAAATATTTATTAAGGAATGTAGTTGAAAGAGCATGATATTGTAAACATGAGTTTCAGGAATAAAATAAAAGAGAACATGAAAAAGTTAACAAGTTTATGAGTTATGAGGGAAACGCTTCATCTCTGTGCAGTGAACTGCCAACATTTTGAATTTTGAGAAAAAAAAAATATATAAATATTTTTTTAAATCGTAAAAATGTTTTTTTTTCTATATATCACAAGGAAAAGATTTTATACATACCAATTTTCATTATTTTACAAGATAAAGTAATAGAGGGAAAAAATTTTTAATATTTAGAAAAATGTTACTGCTGTAAGCTGTACCCAACCCCTTAAGTCCGATGGATGGCTCGTGTGGCATTCGTGAATCCGACCCTGACAGGCGGGTCATTCTTCCTGGCTTCTGCAAGCTGTGTCGCATCATCTACAGGCGAGCCTAACCCAGAACTCTAAGTCCGTATAACGTAAATCAGTATCGTAAACTCGTACTACCCCCAGACATGACTCCAGCCTAATTTTACTATTAAAGATGATAGATGAAATGAGGGAGAAGTAGGGATTTTGGTGGAATGAAAGAGGGAAACGGATATACCCCGAGAAAACTTTTTGCAGCGTCTGTTTTGTCCACCACAAATGCCATCCAGAGCTTATTGGGGATCGAACCCGAGCCGCTTGGATGGTAGGTCACGCGGGAGTGAGGGGCAGCGAACTAGTACTGTAGCCACTGACGTGACACGAATGAGTGTTACGCGTCCAGGTTCCATGCACGTCCACACGTACTTCAATTTGAGTACTCTGGATCATTTGATGTTACGCTGAGAAACCGACGAGCAATGGAATGCACCGCGCCACGATCCGTAACTTTAAGATTACGAGCTCTGGTTACGCGCCGAAGTTACGAAGTGCCGTTCAGATAGGAACGCACAGTGGTTACGGTACGAGGTTCGGTTTTCAGTAAGGGAGAACGATAACCAACCAAAATAGACGCATCGTGTGGTCAGCACGATGATCCCTCCCTCCAGCCGTTTAAGCTGATGTTTGGAAGTGGATTTCGCTACCTATTGTCACTTTTCAAATTCATTACGATGCTGGATGGACAACAGTCCCATACACAAGCCGAAATTTTGTGATAAACAGTAATTGGATGCACTTATGCAATATGGAACCAAGTCCAAAATACAGCTTTTGAGCTACAGCTGTTTTAGCAAATCGTTACAAATAAAATTCTACATCGATAATATTACGAAAGTAATGATTGCATTATTAACATTCTGAAATGATCTTTCAGATCAATGGTGTAGCTCGCATCAGTGTTTGACTTACACAGAGTAAAGGCCAACATTGGAGTTGGTTCCATATTGCTTATTGCAAAAATGGATATTGGCACTTGGTTCCTACTTGTGTGATTCAAATGAGAGAGAGAGATGAGGCAACATTCTAGTTCAAATCCATGTTTAACACTTTATTATTGGAAAACTAAACATCCGAGACACTAATTGTGGGATTACAAATAAAATTTAAAAAATATATACTCATTAGCATTTGTTCATGCATTCACTTATCATTCCAAGGTGAAGTCAAGGGGACCATTGATTCCATCAACACCATCCTGTCCACACCTGTGGAGTAACGGCTAGCGCGTCTGGCCGCGAAACCAGGTGGCCCAGGTTCGATTTCCGATCGGGGCAAGTTACCTGGTTGAGGTTTTTGCGGGGTTTTCCCTCAACCCAATATGAGCAAATGCTGGGTAACTTTCGGTGCTGGACCTCGGTCTCATTTCACCGGCATAATCACCTTCATCTCATTCAGACGCTAAATAACCTAAGCTGTTAATAAAACGTCGTAAAATAACCTACTAAAATAAAAATTCATTGGATTTTCTTCTACAGTTACATATTTGATACCTAAACATCTTCGGTTCTACAACTTTCTTTGATACATTAACATTGTTGCTATAGTATAATATAATATAATATATCACTCCTATTAGCAAAAAATTGTATTCAAACTCCCATATTTACACAAAACAAACATGGGAACTGACAGCTTGGAGTTTGTTCTAAATTGCAAAACACTGCACTATGGATTCTGTTTTTGGTGTTTGGTTCAGATCTCTGTATAAGGCAGCACGTTACATATAGGACTTGGTTCTATTTTGTATAAGAAACTATAGACATTAAGACACATTTTGCAATAGAAATCCAGATATTCATAAAATGGTGGTTGGTTCCATATTGCATAAGGACATCCAATTGATACAGCGTCGTTAAACAACTTACTGAGGTAGATAATTTCACTGCTAATTTTAAAATTCAATATCAAGACAATAATTGCACATCGGATAATATTTACAAAGATAAGAATGTAACCGATAACAAGAAATTCAGTAATTTTTAGTTCAGTGTTTATAATTTACTATTTAGATTTATCGTAAAGTAGAATGCTGTAGAGCTTATGTACTTTATATCGTCTCAGGAAGGAAATTAATATATCACTAATATTTCAGTATAAATTATTACGTAATAATCATTCCCTGTCAAACGACTCGTAGACATTGAAAAATGAACAATATTCATCAAAGAGATTTGGAGGATACTTTATCAAAAATGGTAAGTTATACCACGACTAGGAAATGGAAGCAATAAGCACATATCATACGCGAGTATGTGTACATCTTTTCATTATTGTAACAATTAAATTACACAAAAGCATTCGACGGTGTGAAGGGTAGAAACTACGACAATTATGGAAAGAAATTAATAATCAAATCATATTGAATGTATTAAAGAGCTATATTTAAATTCATCAATGAAAATCAATTAAATTTTAAGGGAAACATCAAAACTTCCAGTAAATAAAGATTAAGAGAAGGGTTCAGTTTATCATCCACATTATTTAATACTTGTTTAGGCAACATTCTACGACATGGGAAATTTTCATAACAGATGGAACACATTTGACAAAAGAAAAAAAACCCATGGGGGAAAACGACGTGACAACTATGATTATGATAACGTCGTGAAGACGATTGTGTTTACGATAACGACGACTGTGATTACAATAACGACGTGACGACGACTGTGATTACGATAACGACGTGACGACGACTGTGATTATGATAACGACGTGACGACTGTGATTATGATAACGATGTCACGACGCCTGTGATTATGATAACGAAGTGATAACGACTGAGATTATGATAACGTGGTGACAACTGTGATTACAATAACGTCGTGACAACTGTGATGATAACGTCGTGACAACTGTGATTACAATAACGTCGTGACAACTGTGATTATGATAATGTCGTGTCAACTGTGATTACGATAACGACGTGACGACGACTGTGATTATGATAACGACTTGACGACGACTGTGATTACGATAACGACGTGACGACGACTGTGATTACGATAACGACGTGACGACGACTGTGATTATGATAACGAAGTGACGACGACTGTGATTATGATAACGACGTGACGACGACTGTGATTATGATAACGTGGTGACAACTGTGATTACAATAACGTCGTGACAACTGTGATGATAACGTCGTGACAACTGTGATTACAATAACGTCGTGACAACTGTGATTATGATAATGTCGTGTCAACTGTGATTACGATAACGACGTGACGACGACTGTGATTATGATAACGACGTGACGACGACTGTGATTACGATAACGACGTGACGACGACTGTGATTATGATAACGAAGTGACGACGACTGTGATTATGATAACGACGTGACGACGACTGTGATTATGATAACGATGTGACGACGACTGTGATTATGATAACGACGTGACGACGACTGTGATTACGATAACGACGTGACGACGACTGTGATTATGATAACGAAGTGACGACGACTGTGATTATGATAACGAAGTGACGACGACTGTGATTATGATAACGATGTGACGACGACTGTGATTATGATAACGATGTGACGACGACTGTGATTATGATAACGATGTGACGACTGTGATTATGATAACGACGTGACGACGACTGTGATTATGATAACGACGTGACGACGACTGTGATTATGATAACGGCGTGACGACGACTGCGATTACGATAACGACGTGACGACTGTGATTACGATAACGTCGTGACGACGACTGTGATTATGATAACGAAGTGACGACGACTGTGATTATGATAACGAAGTGACAACGACTGTGATTATGATAACGATGTGACGACGACTGTGATTAAGATAACGTCGCGACAACTACTGTGATTAAGATAACGTCGCGACGATGACTGTGTTTATGATAACGACGTGCCGACGACTGTGATTATGATAACGACGGGACGACGACTGTGGTTACGATAACGTCGCGACGACTGTTTATAATTACGACGTGACGACGACTGTGATTATGATAACGACGTGACGACGACTGTGATTACGATAACGACGTGACAACGGCTGTGATTATGATAACAACGTGATAACGACTGTGATTATGATAACGACGTGACGACGACTGTGATTATGATAACGACGTGACAACGACTGATCACGATAACGTAGTGACGTCGACTGTGATTAGGATAACGTCGTGAAAACTGTGATTACGATAACGTCGTGACAACTGTGATTACGATAACGTCGTGACAACTGTGATTACGATAACGACGTGACAAAGACTGTGATTATGATAACGAAGTGACGACGCCTATGATTATAACGACGTGACATGACGGTGATTGCGATAACGACGTGACGACTGTGATTACGATAACGTCGTGACGACGACTGTGATTACGATAACGTCGTGACAACGCCTGTGATTACGATAACGTCGTGACAACTGTGATTATGATGTCGTGTCAACTGTGATTATGATAACGACGTGACGACGACTGTGATTATGATAACGACGTGACGACGACTGTGATTATGATAACGAGGTGACGAAGACTGTGATTACGATAACGTCGCGATGACGACAGTGTTTATAATAACGACTTGACGACACTGTGATTATACGACGTGACGACGACTGTGATTATGATAAGGACGTGACGACGACTGGGATTACGATAGCGTCGCGACGACGACTGTGTTTATAATAACAACGTGACGACGACTGTGATTACGATAACGACGTGACGACGACTGTGATTACGATAACGACGTGACGACTGTGATTACGATAAAGTCGTGACAACTATGATTATGATAACGATGTAACAACTGTGATTACGATAACGTCGTGACAACGACTGTAATTACGATTACGATAACGTCGTGACAACTGTGATTATGATAACGTCGTGACAACTGTGATTATGATAACGTCGTGACAACTGTGATTATGATAACGTCGTGTCAACTGTGATTATGATAACGTCGTGTCAACTGTGATTATAACTACGTGACAGAGACTGTGATTATGATAACGACCTGACGACAACTGTGATTATAACGACGTGAGGACGACTGTGATTATAACGACGTGACGACAACTGTGATTACGATAACGTCGTGACGACGACTGTGATTACGATAACGTCGCGACGACGACTGTGATTACGATAACGTCGCGACGACGACTGTGTTTATAATAACGACGTGACGACGACTGTGATTACGATAACGACGTAACGATTGCTGTGATAGCGACGTGACGACTGTGATTACGATTACATGATAAAGACTGTGATTGAAATTGTGTTTACGTGTTGGATGACGAGAATACAATTATAACGAAGACTTTTTAATTAGGTACTCAACATTCAGTTTGACACCCCATTTCTTATCCCTAAAATTTCTATCTGAAGCGTAAGTTTTCCGCAATGTACATCGGATGCTTTCTTGCACATCACCTCTTGACAGAAGAATACTTTGTTACCGCCTCGTAATTTGCCAGCGAGAGCAGAGAGCAGCTACGAGACGAATGTGTCTGGCAGAAGCAGACAAATTGGGCAACGGGAAAATAAATGACCAAGATTCTTCAAGTGCTTCTCAAGTACTGTTAGCAATGCCAATAACAGCACCTGCCCTAGCAAGAGCGCATGCCATATTCAAATGTAGCCTATTTTTATTTTCATCAGGTGTCTAGTGTGTCAGGTTCCCATACCCACGACATTAGTTAGAATCCCGACTAGATCAAGTAGAATTTGAGGTTCGTGAATGCAATGTCAACGTGCTTTTTCCGATTACTTCAGTTTCACAGACAAATACAGGACCATCATTTTATTTTTACTTCAATTTTTATTGTACCTGATTTTTTAATGTACTTCACTCCCACTCCCTCTACTACTAAACTTCCATCCGTTCTCGAAACAGAACCGAGGCCGCGTATGCAGTACTGCGTTAGTGAGTATAGTACTTTCCAGAAATATGTTCGCGTTTTCCAGTGACGAAACAGCTTTCAATATTGAATCATACT
Source organism: Periplaneta americana (assembly GCF_040183065.1). Taxonomy (NCBI): domain Eukaryota; kingdom Metazoa; phylum Arthropoda; class Insecta; order Blattodea; family Blattidae; genus Periplaneta; species Periplaneta americana. The sequence continues at coordinate 171,687,751 of NC_091124.1, forward strand.
TTCGCACACGTACTGTCGTCCGTTTGCCTACGTCGCATCCCGGTTTCCCCCACCTGCTTCTGTTCGCCCCTCTGTAAAGTCTAGTAGCTGGGCTGTCTTAGCTCTTTTCTGAGAACATTAATTTCTGTTAGGAATTGGGCGTCTATGTAATATTATACAACTGTTTAAAAATAACTTAACTAAAAGGGCCTCGTTAAGTAATTAACTGTCATGTGATTTCCCCCTCCCCTTTCTGCAACAAAACCACTTGAACAGACAGTAGATAGCATTTCTGAGTAATTTCATCTTTTCGGATCGGGCAGAAGTTAAGATTAAATTTACAGTACGTAAAGTACTCTTTTATAGAGTAGGTATAGAATTATTTCAACATGAGTTACTCGTACGAAGGACGAAACTGGCAATTGGAATTAGTACAATAGTCTATACTGCGATAATATGCACAAAAGAAGTGAAGCCTGCAACGAAATGAACGGCCACCATTTTCAAAAATGTGTTTAAATATCCATATTATGATTATTTTTCAATTTAGCTTCATTCTCTATATTGTACGCTAATGTGCTGTAACAGTATAATATTCACTGCATAATTAATAAGTCCGAATGGATAGCTCAATTCGTGAGTAAAAACACTAAGAGTTAATACAGCAGGTTACTGTATTTTGATTAAACAAAAATCTAGTGAAAATTATCAAACTCAAAATTGCGATATTTCCTAGTTTACATAAATGGAGAAACTACTTTTCTTCCCTCCTATATCTAGCAAAGTGATTTGTATTTTACCCGAGTATCATCGAACTCCAGTCTTGGAAGGGGGAGCAACCGGTGTTTCCGGTTCTAGATCTTTAATCCAAGGACATAGACAAGTTAATATTAAAAAATGTTAGTAAAAATAAAATGATGTCCCTGTAGTAATTCCACATCATGAACTCTATTTTTTTCCGTTCAATTACTTAGGTTAGACTACAACCTCTGCCGACCTGTCCTAAATTTACCAGGATACTCCTTGGTTTCTCCGCCCTTTGTTTTTTCTATTATACTGAGTGTTCAGTTCAAAGTGTGTCATGGCTCGCTGTATGCCGTCATGTGGCTAGTCGATGAGTCTAGAGAATTCAATCATCCTACACTTCCGCAGCGGTGTATTACTTATGTGCCAGAGACGTTGCCTAGCAAGTACGGCGTTCATTCAGAAGGGTACTTACCGATACGTACGGTAACGCCAGTAGTGGCAGGAATGTGAACTGTTTCGAAACATGTACTGAGGTGAGTTTTTTCTTACTGTCGGGATATGGAGAGAGGGTTAAGACGATTACTTACGTAATTGTCGACATTAACTTGGACGGTCAACATGGACACGGAGCATTTGATTTGTGTTGTGGAATTTTACCGTACGCAACCGATGATAACAAATACCCTGCCTACGACTTGGCCGCGCAAAACACAGTTCGAAAGAGGTTATGGTAGCACACAGACCGTACAGACCGCCATCTGTTGCTACGATGTTCAAGTTATACCGTACACGTTCTCAAGTTCAGATTGAACGCCTTGATTAATAGGCAACTTCTCTGACACAAAAGCTGAAACTCGCTTCAGATCGCTGACTCATCAACAGTGACGTCATGACACACTTTGAAATGAACACCCAGTATTTCCTATAATTATCTATTGGCGCTGTTAACTAGCATGTTTCACTTATTTTTATAAATGTAGCTAGTTAGCTCGTGTTTTGTATAGACTAACAGCAATTTTGTAAATAGCTTAAGATGATTGACCTTGAAGTTACATATGGAATATCCCACCGATGGTGTTTACTGTGGTTAAGACAGAATTCTTAGTGCTTGTTCCTGTAAGGTGCTTCAGTGTTTACTACTCTCCAGGATAGGTTAGAGGTTACGAAAACAGCTTAGTCAAGTATTCTTCAGGATAGCAATACTTTGACGTAGTCTCTTAACTTGGAAATATCAAGAAAGAAAATTAAACCTATCGAACAAACTTGGGAAAAATGTTTTTCACTACCGTACTCTCAAAAGCATATTTTGCATTAATGACAATAGCTATACAGTGTCAGTAGATAAGACATACTGTAAAACAACATAGCACGAAAGGGAATAAAGAATATAAGCGCTCTGTTGCAACTTGAAAGGAGAAAGCAGTTTCAGCGGATGCACCTTTCTCTACGAAATAAATAAGTTTGTGGAAAAAATAAAAAAAATTCATGTTCAAGACTTAATAAAAATATTGAGGTTTAGATCGATATACTGGAAAACAAACCAAGTCACATCACTGAACTTTGCAAAAGAACTATTCACAGAAAAGATGCTATTTTAATACATAACAAAATCGGGGCCCAACAAAAGTGACCTTCATTGTCATGTCCACACCTGTGGAGTAACGGTCAGCGCGTCTGGCTGCGAAACCAGGTGGCCCGGGTTCGAATCCCGGTTGGGGCAAGTTACCTGGTTGAGGTTTTTTCCGGGGTTTTCCCTCAACCCAATACGAGCAAATGCTGGGAAACTTTCGGTGTTGGACCCCGGACTCATTTCACCGCATTATCACCTTCATATCATTCAGACGCTAAATAACCTAGATGTTGATACAGCGTCGTAAAATAACCCAATAAAATAAAATAAAATTCATTGTCATTGTTTGTGCTACGGAGGAAGAAGACTTTAGAAGACTGTACCTTCTTAGGCCTATGTGTGAAACCACAGATATTGTGAACTAGCGCAGTATTCTGAAGCGACAAGAAATTACTAATGTATTTATATTGGCGTTGATCCATGTTAATATTCGTGTAGGACCTATAAAATGATTAATTTATCATATTTTACTCTGACTATTACACTTTTAATACGTCACACTACTTTTGACCAATAAAACGGTACGAAAGGACGTCTTTCAACCAATCATGGCGACATATCGCATAATTTTATCGCGTCCCTAGCATTCGTTTAATTTTATCGCGTCCCTAGCTTTGGCGTAGGGCTATTTTTATCACTACCCTAGCATTTGTTTCTTTGTTTGCCAATATTTCAAACTGAACTGGTATGGACGTCAAAAAACAGAAAATTACAAACCACTCCAGTCGATGCACAGCACTTTCAAATATGACTCGCATTGGCATTCAAGAACAAGAATTAATAAAGATTACTGGTCATATATGAAGAGCACCATTCGGAAATCCTGAATACGTTGAGGGATATACCATCTATATCAACGAGTTCACTTCTTTTACACACACGTCCAATATAACATCAACTGAACCACCAACCACTAAAACATTCAAATTTGAAAATTGTACTTTCAATTATTGTTTCTTTTAAAATTATTCATGTTTATTTTTTATTTCATCATCGTTCATTAAAACGATTCTTGTTTATTTCATCATCCCTAATTAAAACTTTTCTAACACTTGTTTATATTATTTAGGTTATGCTTGTTATAGCTTCTGCTATATGATATTATGGATAGTCACGTATCAGAGATTATTTAATACTTACTTACTTACTTACTTACTTACTTATTGGCTTTTAAGGAACCCGGAGGTTCATTGCCGCCCTCACAAAAGCCCGCCATTGATCCCTATCCTGAGCAAGATTAATCCAGTCTCTACCATCATATCCCACCTCCCTCAAATCCATTTTAATATTATCTTCCCATCTACGTCTCGGCCTCCCCAAATGTCTTTTTCCCGTCGGCCTCCCAACTAACACTCTATATGCATTTCTTGATTCGCCGATACGTGCTACATACCCTGCCCATCTCAAGGGTCTGGATTTAATGTTCCTAATTATGTCATGTGCAGAGATTGTTTAATACTAAGATTTATTGAAAATCATCTGTCAAGTGACGTTGATTACCGGGATCCGGATGATTGAAGTGGAATGCAAATGTTTTAAAAAAATGAAACTGAATCAACAAAGCCTTCTTGACTAGTAACCGTCCACAGAGTTCATTGAAGATTTCATAGTTGGCACAACTGATAACAAGAAAACATAATCATAAAACACTACTGCCATCTAGCGTAATGTTGAGATGGTACAATAATACATTTGAAGACAGTTGTATTTTCGTAAGCCAATTAATATTTTATTGTATTGGAGTACTTTGTTACTTCTAATCTTTATATACTTCCTTCTAATCATGTAATAGTCAATTAAATCCCACTCGAGTTTTGATTTTCTCTAGATAAATCAAAACCTCTAGTGAGATTACTGTTGATAAATTTAACATGTCCACATTAAATATTACAATCTTGATTTGCCATTGAATTATAAAGCAATTTAGAGCAAAATGTTCAAATTTTCATATACTTATCAGAAATGAATAGGTTTTTTTTTTTTTAGAAACCCCATTTTAATAAAACTGAGTTTATTGCTAATTCCTGTTCTATAGGGATAGATAAACCTTTTTGTATATAAATACCACAGGTCGAACGGTATTTCTGTTGTGATATGTGCGCTTGAAAATTAGGTTTCTTGGAGAAGGCCCGTAACTCAGTGAGAAGGCTGACGCAGAGTGAACGAAACTGTAGCCTAAGCTGTTGTCTTTGGTAAATTAATTACTTTTGTCTGAATTTTGAATTTGTTAGAATAATGCTGTTGTCTTTTCTGTAATGCATTAGATTATTTCATGTAGAATTTTATTATTTATGACTTTAGTAGGTACATTTCATGACTTTAGTAGGTTATAGTAAAATTTCTTCACATGAAGCAAAAATTATAAAGTCAGCTTCTAAGTACTGTATATTATTTTAATGTACCGAAGTACATATGATATTTCCATGCAGATATTCTGCGTCATCATACGATGAAAGAGTAATGGAACGGAGAAAAATTCTCTCCGGCGCCGGGATTGGAACCCGGGTTTTCAGCTCTACGTGCTGATGCTTTATTCACTAAGCCACACCGGATACAACTCCGACGCCGGTTAGAATCGTCTCAGATTAAGCTCCAACTCTTGGGTTCCCTCTTGTGGCCGCCCTCTGCACTACGTCATAGATGTCTATGAACGCAGGACCGAAGTCCACACATGTGCTGAGGTGCACTCGATATGAGTGACTAGTTGGCCGGGATCCGACGGAATAAGCGCCGGAATTTTTCTCCGTTCCATTACTCTTTCATCGTATGATGACGCAGAATATCTGCATGCAAATATCATATGTACTTCGGTACATTAAAATAATATATATGATATGCGTAAATCACTTCGTGATTTAAGACGGCGCTTATTCCGTCGGATCCCGGCCAACTAGTCACTCATATCGAGTGCACCTCAGCACATGTGTGGACTTCGATCCTGTGTTCATAGACATCTATGACGTAGTGCAAAGGGCGGCCACTAGAGGGAACCCAAGAGTTGGAGCTTAATCTGAGACGATTCTAACCGGCGTCGGAGTTGTATCCGGTGTGGCTTAATGGATAAAGCATCAGCAAGTAGAGCTGAAAACCCGGGTTCAAATCCCGGCGCCGGAGAGAAATTTTCTCCGTTCCATTACTCTTTCATCGTATGATGATGCAGAATATCTGCATGGAAATATCATATGTACTTCGGTACATTAAAATAATATATACGATATGCGTAAATCACTTCGTGATTTAAGACGGCGCTTATTCCGTCGGATCCCGGCCAACTAGTCACTCATATCGAGTGCACCTCAGCACATAATGTATGGACTTCGGTCCTGCGTTCATAGACATCTATGACGTAGTGCAGAGGGCGGCCACTAGAGGGAACCCAAGATTTGGAGCTTAATCTGAGACGATTCTAACCGGCGTCGGAGTTGTATCCGGTGTGGCTTAGTGGATAAAGCATCAGCACGTAGAGCTGAAAACCCGGGCTCAAATCCCGGCGCCGGAGAGAATTTTTCTCCGTTCCATTACTCTTCCATCGTTCTAAGTACTGGTTTTGAGAATCAAATTCATATTATTTTTAACTAGGTGTTCAATTATTTCATGAACTGAAGATATCGTGTTGTTAAATCTTCACTAGATTTTGAGAAACCCCATAAGTCAAACATTTTCACGCATGAATATTGAGTCGTATTCTATTTAAAAATTATTCTTTTGAATATAGAAATATTAGTTATGTTTGTTATTAACATTTTCCATTTCAAATATTCCAATTCTTTACTCATTCGTTCATTTTAAACAGTTTTTTGTTTCCAAAACTTTATATTTCGTGATTTTAGGGTTTTCTAGAAAACCGATTGAAGTGTGAAGAAATGATAATTATGTTCGAGGACCATATTATGGGAAATGACGGTATAACTAATTAAACAGAGTTATTATATTAATGCATAGAAACAAAAATAATTGTTATAAGATACGTACTGTAACAAATTGAGCTTATTCACATAAAGTAAAATAAACTAATTTTTTAGTTAGAATGTGATGCTGAAGAGCTTCTTCTGTGAATAGAAAAACGTCCTGCTATTTACAATTTTTACTTGAAGGATCGCAGCAATTGTGGGTTTGGTAATGACTTGTTTGTTGCAGTGTATATTGAAGATGTTTAAAAGAGCAACAAACGTCATGTTCTTTCAAGCAGCCTGAAATACAGGTGCTCAACTTCGGTCAGGCTTTAAAAGTGAATATTTCAAAACTTTCATAAACTATTTGAAGCGAAATAAAAACATTATTGCGTATAAAACAAATATATTTGTACTTAATACAAAGCATACAATATAATATGTTTTTCAAAATTGAATCTGACATTACAAATATCAAACTATTTAATCTTTTATCAACAGTAATCTCACTAGAGGTTTTCATTTATCTAGAGAAAATCAAAACTCGAGTGGGATTTAAATGACTATTACACGATTAGAAGAAAGTATATAAAGATTATAAGTAACAAAGTACTCCAATACAATAAAATATTAATTGACTTACGAAAATAAACCTGTCTTCAAATATATTATTGCACCATTACGCTAGATGGCTGTTGTGCCAACTATGGAATCTTCATTAAACTCTGTAGACGGTTACTAGTCAAGAAAGCTTTGTTGATTCAGTTTCATTTTTATTAAGACAGTTGCATTCCACTTCAATTATCCGAATCCCAGTAATCAACGTCACTTGACAGATGATTTTCAATAAATCTTAATATTAAACAATCTCTGATACGTGACTATCCATAATATCATATAGCTATAACATAACCTAACTAATATACACAAGTGTTAGAAAAGTTTTAATTAACGACGACGACATAAAAATAAACATGAATAATTTTAAAAGGAATAATTATTGAATGTACAATTTTCAAATTTGAATGTGGTTGGTGGTTCAATTGATGTTATATTGGACGTGTGCGTAATAGAAGTGGAGCTCGTTGATTTAGGCCTACATGGTGTATTCAACTTATTCAGGATTTCAGAATGAATAATTTTAAAAGGAATAATTATTAAATGTACAATTTTCAAATTTGAATGTGGTTGGTGATTCAATTGATGTTATATTGGACGTGTGCGTAATAGAAGTGGAACTCATTGATTTAGGCCTACATGGTGTATTCAACCTATTCAGGATTTCCGAATGGTGCTCTTCATTTATTTGTAAATCGGATTTCAGAAGATGCATAGGTATGATCAGTGATTTTTATTAATTCTTGTTCTTGAATGCCATATTTGAAACTGCTGTGCATCGACTGGAGTGGTTTGTAATTTTATATATATTTTTGACGTCCAGAACAGCGCAGTTTCAAATGTTGGCAAACAAAGAAACAAATGCTAGGGACGCGATAAAATTAAACAAATGCTAGGGACGCGATAAAATTGTGCGATAAGCAGCCATGATTGGTCGAAATACGTCCTTTCGTACCGTTTTATTGGTCAAAAGTAGTATGATGTAGTAAGAGTGTAATAGTCAACATAAACAAAAATATCACAGTTAAATTAATATTCGGTCAGAAGTTAGAAAATCAAAAATATACCTCTTCATAAAGCCAATATAATAATATTATGGAACAAATAAATCCATCCATCTATCCATCCATCCATCTATCATAATAACAGAAGCAGGAAATTAATATAATTTGTTGGGTACCCGTTCCACAACCGAGCAGTATTGCCCATGAATACATTTATTCGAATTATTGTAACAGCAGCATAATTGGAATATATGAGAAATAATTTATAGAATTAAATAGTATAAATATAATAGAGAAAAATAAGAATAGTATTAATCATTTTAAAAGGAACTAGGCAAATAAATTTATTCTCGCATGTTTATCAAAAACATCTCGCTGGATAACAAGCTGCAATTGTCTGGGCATACTGGCTACGATCCTGCTTGTATAACTCAATCAATACGACTCCATTTTTCTTCCAATTGTCTCTTTAACTCTTCTTTTGAAGAAACTGGCACTTTTCTCAGTCTTCTGTTCAGTTCATTCCATAGATTTGCTATGGAGTTGCTGTCGGGAGATTGGGGATGCATAACGATAACTTTTGGACAGTTATTCAGTACCTAATTGCGCATAATATGCGATTTATGTTTGAGGACATTGTCTTGGTAAAATTTGAATGTATTACGTATTTCTAACTTTTCAGCATTCTTGTGTAAATTTTCTTTCAGTATTTGAAGATACTGTTCCTTGTTCATGTTACCGTCAATGAAGACGAGCTCCCCTACTCCAGCAGCCGACATGCACCCCAAACCATAACCTTCCACCACCATGCTTCACAGTTGGATGCAAGTTGTCGATTTTCATGTCTTCTTTCACCTTACACCACACCATCACCCGACCAGTCTGACCAAAAACGCTAAATGGATTTTCGTCTACGAATATGACATCATTCCACCATGCTTCATGCTTGTCAATATTGTTGTTTGCAAACTCAAGTCTTTTCTTTGTGTTAACTTCAGATACCACAGGCTTTTTCCTAGTCATTCTTCCATGGTAACCACTCGTCCTTAAAATTTTTCTAATTGTTTCATGAAGCACAGTCTTTGAAGATTCTTTTGCTAAGTCTTTTGCTAGTTGGGGAGCACTTATTCGAGGGTTCTTATTAACTTTTCTGTCTGTTAACTTCCTTAGTTTCCCTCTCTGCGGTACATATCCAATCCTGTCTTCATCCTCATATCTTCTAATTATGTCCCCGACTGTACTCCTTCTCATATTCAACATTTCGGCGATCTCTCTCTATGTGTACGTCCCTTCGCATGGTGGAAAATAAGCTGTCGTTTTTCAAACTAATATTCTTGCCTTTACGCCTCATTATTACAATGATCTTGCAAAATCAGACTACAGGTCTGCCAGTGTTACCAGCAAGAAGACAACTGAGACATACCACTCCCACCCTTCACTGTGCATTGCTTGCAGACGACATAGTAAACACAGTGAAAAGGGGACCGTATCACACTGACCGAATATTAAAGTGTATTACAATTTTTTGCTTTTTATGTACAAACGTACAAATTATGTGGTATATATTAATTCTGAATCACTAAGTGTTAGCTCAATATTCTTTTATCGTGTGATTGAATTTATTAATTATACTTTTTTAAGTTTTTTTGCACTTACTGACTCAAGTTCGAAAATAATGAAATTTAAAGCCTGGCCGAATATTAAGGGAACCAGGTAGTGATTATGGGTCAAAAATCCGATTTTTTATTTCGTGTCTTAAAATAAAGTACAAAACTGCTCTTTAAAGCAATATAAATATTGTGGGGGGTATTTCTGCAGATAAGCCTTTTAAACGACCTCTTTAAATTTGGCGGTGCATGTAATTCATACATTCTTCTTTTTTTTTAAATACAGTTTTCCATAAGTTGACATTTTTCAAACTTAAGTGCATTTTTCTCTGAAATTACTGAATCAATTGACATGAAATATTTACACCGTTTTCTGCAGTCTGTGTTCTACATAGTAGACCTACGGGTTTAAGAATATCACACACATAACACGAGAAAAAAAATATATGCATTGAAAAAATTGTGAAAAATTTTAAACAAAGTTCAATATTTTTTTGTTTCACTAGGGGTGAAATATTTAACTAAATTTTGCTTTGGAATTTACAATACACATTACTAGATAACTTTAAACAAATACAAGGTATATGAGTGAAGATTGTAGCAAGTAATGTGCACCTGAAGAATGAGGTACACTTAGCAAAGTGGAAAAACAGGTTATCAGTTAAGGCCTTTCTTTTGCACTTGTATACGTAACAAATTAGTTGTCTTTTATACCACTAAATTCAGAATGATTGATTGTATAAGCCTGGAAATCTTTATTCCATTCTGAGCACTAGAAGCCTAGAAATATTGAACTAAACTTTTGTATTGAAATTTTTTTATCGCACAGTATCACTACCCAGTTCCCTTAAGGTGAGTACCTGTAGTTTGTTTGCCGCAGTGTGGGCCTATCCTAAGAGATTAGCAATCACCTTGAGGCCCTAGATTTGTTATCATCATCATAATCTTTAAGCTCACCACTTACTTACAGATGAGGAGGTCAGAAGCAAAGGGTACAAGTGACATTTCTAAGAACATGAGTTAAGAGCATCCAGGGCAAGCTAAGACATTTAAAATTTTAGTGGCGAAAGGATACATCTTTTAACCGCATCACATACTAAAATTTAAATAAACATTTTCAAGGAATTTACGAAAGCTTAAGTACTTTCAACCACATTTTCTCAAAAATAATTTAAGTGCACTTATGCCCTTTTGCTTCTAACACCCTCGAATGGCTTTTAGAGAACCCGGAGTTCCGTTGTTGCCCTCACATAAGCCCCCATCGATCGCTATCCTGAGCAAGATTAAACCAGTCCCTATCAACATATCCCACCTCCCTCAAATCCATTTTAATATCCTCCCATCTAGGTTTCGGCCTCATCAAAGATCTTTTTCCCTCCGGCCTCCCAATAAGCACACCACTAGACATACGAAAATTAATGTTTTAATACATCTCCATCCTCTATTGACATTTCTCTCTTTTCAGTTGCTGCTGACACCAAAAACCAGTGCTGATCATGATCGATGGCAGAAGTGGATAAACACTGGTATGTAGTGCTTACTAAGAATTTAGTGTGAATATGACACTTTGTATCGATCTTCTGAAATATTGGCTTAATGCAAAAGTCCGTAGCGTTTCTTCTCTGTGACAAAATATTTATTTGAGATGAATAGAATACAGAAATTAATCAGTAATATAATTATGCATTGTCTACGACTCTCGTCTATGGTTCTATGACTTTCGCTGATGTAGTTTTTCGATTCTGCGTCTGAAGATATCTGCTGATTTAGAGTTAAAGAAGTCATCAAGCCAAGTTTGTAAAGCATCTTCGTTATGAAAGAAGTTGCCTTGAAGATTGTTGGATAGACAATGGAAAAGGCTGAAATCTGAAGGCGCAAGATCGGGAGAATGTGGAGAATGTGGAATCTCCTCCCAATCAACCTCCTAGATAGCTTGTTTTCGTCATGTCAGCGGATTGCTGATGTGAATTATTGTTTTGCAGCAGCACTTGATGCAGTTTTTCTTCAATTGCTGCCGCAAGGCGTCTGAGTTGTTGGCAATATACAGAGTGATTCAAAAGTCGCGTGTCATAGGACATTTCCGTTATTAGTGTCAACACAAAAAGCACAATTTATTAATTACGGAGCGCGACCCAAACCGTATTTCTAATGTAAGTTTCGTACACTCTAGAGATGTGGCACCTAAGTTTTGGATGCATTTTCCCTAACCAAACTGGTACTTTACTTGAGACGCGAACATGTTTGTTGCAATTTTCTCAAAAATGGCTCTTACGATTTTCTTTAAATTATGCACATGAACTACACGTACCAATATCTAAAACATTTATTTGTAACTTTTTTGTACTTACACTAATAATGAAGATGTTCTATGTCGCGCGACTTTTGAATCACCCTGTATATCAGCAGTTCTGATTACATTCCTGGGAACCAATTCGTAGTACACGACTCCTTTTTTTTCTCATCACACGCATATTATCTTCTGTGAACGAACACTTTTGTACGGAGTGTTGTGTGTTGAAACGACAGAACCATTTTCTTGCAATGTTATCTCCCGGTACACGACACAAATGTTTCGAGCCGTCTCCGCTGCCTTTGCTCCCCCTATTAAACTTGAACAGAATAATGTGTCAAATCCACACCTATGGGGTAATGGTTAGCGCGTCTGGCCGCGAAACCAGGTAGTGCGGGTTCGATGACCGGTCGGATAAAGTTACCTGGTTGAGGTTTTCCGGAGTTTTTCCTCAACCCAATATGAGCAAATGTTGGGTAAATAGCGGTGCTGGACCCCGGACTCATTTCACCGGCATTATCACCTTCACCTCATTCAGACTCTAAATAACGTAAGATGTTGATAAAGCGTCGTAAAATAACCTACTAAAATAATAATATGTCAAGACTGCAACGTAATTTAGACGGTCACGCGTTTGCCTGTTGATCTGGAGTTTCTCTCGAACGTGAATTAGATTCCCGCTTGCGCTGATTGCTTGTTTTGGCTTTTTCCGAGGTTTTCCCTAACCATAAGACGGATCTCAGGTAATCTATGGCCAATCTTCGGCCTCTTCTCGCCATAACCAATTCCATCGACGCTAAATAACCCGGTAGCTGAAACAACGTCGTTATGGAACCAAATAAAAAAGAAAATATATCTTAAAGTGCTCTTTTTTCACCTGAGAAGTCTATATTCTTTAGCCCACAAATAGCACAAACTTTCTTCAAATTCATAAAATTCAAGGCATATTTACGAACACAATACTCCTAATAACAAATGACAATTACAAACAAGAAACAATCTCCTCACAACGCAGTTGTTGTGGTGACGGACAGAAATGCTACGGACTTGTGCATCAACCTAATAATTTTATGCACACATGTTGAGGATATGTGCTCAAATCATAGGCACTATAGTACGAGTTCACACATGATGTCCGCAGGTAAGGTTGATCGGAAACATTCGGAACTAATCGAACTGTGTTCCCAGCGTATTCACGTTGCTAAAGCGAGTCATTATCGACTTCTTATGTAACATTAGAGCATAATTTATTTCTCTAAAATGGATTTATAACAGGGTGTTAAAAAATAACGTTTACAACGTTTCAGGGATAATAGAGGAGGTAAAAACAAATATCTTTTGTAAGTGACAAAACTTTGGCAGGTGCGCCGTTTATTATGTACGTAAGTGTTAGTATAATCCATAAATAACAAAACCAGTTGTCGTTTTAGAGGTGGTGTTCAAACTTCGTCCATTGAAGGCATTGCACAACTGGTACCTTCGTACTATGGATTGTCTGCAACGCTGAAAAAGGCCAACATTGTCTCGAATTTCATGTGCAGCTTCAACATCGAGAGCAACTAAGTCTTCTGCCGTATCAATCGGTGTCTCATACACAAGACGTTTCACGTCTCCCCACAAAAAGAAACCCAGTCGGGTTAGGTCCGGTGATCGAGGTGGCCACACTACCGGCCACCCCTGCCAATCCAACGATCGGGGAATGTAGCATTTAGGTGGTTCCTGACACGACGATCAAAGTGTGGAGGGCACGGTCATGCTGAAACCATATTCGTCCTCTGATGTTCAATGGGATATTTTCTAAAGGTTCTGGTAGGACGTCGCGTAGAAAAACAAAATAATTACCACCACGGAGAGTGTTAGGCAACAGATAAGGTCTTACAAGATGGTCGTGCACAAACAGAACTAACCAGTGTGTGTTCTGACGGAAGTCATCTATCCTTCAGGCCATCTAGTGGCAAAACGGCGCATCTGCTAAAGTTTTGTCAGTTAAAACAGAAGTTTGTTTTTACCTCCTCTATCATCCCTGAAACGTTGCAAACGTTATTTTTAACACCCTGTATATGCAGCTTGAAAAGAATTATTGACGATAACTCTTCAACAGGTCAAACAATTTTCATGAACCAAGGATTTATTAGTTCATCTTCTAGCATTCTATCATTGCATCAGCAAAAAGAGAAAAAAATCAAACTGGCGTATAGTGACAATTTTTCAACTTAGTGAAATGAGTATCACTTTTCGGTGCATCACCTGGTCCATGAAAATTCAGGCATGCTGTAAAACCGCTTACTTAACCTGGGCCCACCCCATCCAAATCCGTGAGATAGTGCACCGCAGCTGACCTTACTGAAATCTCCAGACAGATCCATGGTGCAGAGATCAGCTCGGACCTTACTAACTTTAGTCTCGTTCTTCTAGCATATAATACGTCTTACTACTATCGTGCAAAAATTACTTGCAAAATTAATATTACCCAACATATTAAATAATATCTTTAGGGGGTTAAGTACAGCTTAAAGGAGTAAAATTTTGGACATATTCAACATTTTTTTCCTCCATTACTCTAACTTGTATAATAATGAAAATTAGTATGTGTAAAACACTGACCTCCTTGTATATGATAAACATATTTACGATTTAAAAAGAATTTTTATTTATTTATATTTTTCAAAATTCAAAGTTCACTGTGCAGTGATCAAGCGTTTCCCTCAAAACTATCCAACATTCTGTGATGAAATTTTTTGTGTGTATTTATGCATGTCATATCTACAATATGATGTAAAATCACTTCTTTACCTTAGATAGATTGTCTGATAAAAATAAATTCATTTTAAGAAATGGTCAAATATCTAACACGAAAAAAAAAATTGCTTATTAAGGAATGTAGTTGGAAGAACATTATATTGTAAACATGAGTTTCAGCAATAAAATAAAAGAGAGAGAACATGAAAAAGTTAATAAGTTTATGAGTTATGAGGGAAAAGCTTCATTACTGCGCAGTGAACTTTGAATTTTGAAAAAAATATATAAATATATTTTTTTTAAATCGTAAAAATATTTTTTTCATATAGCAGAAGGATAGTATTTTACACATACCAATTTTCATTATTGTACAAGATACAGTAATGGAGGGAAAAATCTTGAATATTTCCAAAGCATTTACTGCTGTAAGTTGTGCTTAACCCCTTAACGCATATTCAGAAAATATGATAATTGCACCAATGGGTTAACGCTTTTCTTGCTCTGTGTGTAATTCATTGTATAATGTTGTGTAATATTGTGAAATGACATATAATTTTGATCAAATTAATTTAATATAGTAGTACGACATTTGTGTGGGGGGGGGGGAAACATTCTTACAATTCTTGCAGGAGAAGATTTCGATAATTATTCCGAGATACTCGTTCCATAATTACAAACAATTTTAAGTTAGTGAAACAAGTGCGAACACATGCTATTTTTATAGACAAGAAGTTTACACGGCATAGGCTCAATACTGTTGTAAGAGAAGAGTAACTTAACTCTTTGAAGCACAAATTAATTTTTTATGTTTTTCATATCATGGATCGTACCAAAGCTTCGATCAATTTTTTTCAACATTTTAACTCTGCACACAATTTCAAAACACAAATGGCACCTCTATGTATTCCTTGGTGGAATATCTATGCCATAAAATTTAGGAAGAAAGAAAACAGCGGTTCTTCTGAATAACCACTATGCTTCGAAGGGTTAATATAAGGTATCGATTACAAAGTAAACTTAAAGCAGCTTCCCGAAATTTTTTCCATATGACTAATGAATGTTCAAGAGGAGATGATTAACACTTTTGTCGTGTAATGTATAATGGTGAGTACAATTTGGTTATTGGTAGCCTAATAGATAAAATTAATGTAAGTACGCCAGTAAAATAAGATATTAAAACAATAACTAATGTCCGAGTGGCTCATCTCTTTGCCGACAGTCATACACCGCCCTGATGAACCTGACTGGTGGACACCCGATATTTGTTCAAGTCCTAGAGCTCATGGAAGAGATACTCGTTTGTGGTATAAATATTGGTAAATATATTTTCAGATGAATTTACTTGTATTTTAACCTTTTTATCATGGTGAATTGCTGCCTTATTTGTGTTGCTGAAGCAGCAATTTGTATCAAAGAAAATGGAAACACTGTGAAAAAGTGAACATAAAACTTCAAGAAGGAAGATTGATTAAATTAATACTTATTCGTATCAAATGAATCAGCAATTAGAGAGGCGGTGTTAAAAACATTATTTTGAAATTGTAGATGGCAATGAATTTGAGTCCTCCTGATTTTGAAATTGTAGATGACAATTTGAGTCCTCCTATAGCTGCGATGCGGATTAAATTTCCTTAGTCTGGGAGCAAATTTAATGAGAAACAAGAATGGCAAAAATATAACTTCTCACAGGAATTAATTATATACAGTAGAGTCTTACAAACTCGACCTACTGTGGACTGAGAGGATGTCGAGTTACGAAAATGTCGAGTTTTACGGATTCGTAGAATGGTTACATAAAGGTAAAAAAAAAGGTAAAGGTATCCCCGTAACATGCCATGAAGGCACTTGGGGGGCATGGAGGTAGAGCCCCATGCTTTCCATGACCTCGGCACTAGAATGAGGTGGTGTGGTCGGCACCACGCTCTGACCGCCTTTTACCCCCGGGAAAGACCCGGTACTCAATTTTATAGAAGGCTGAGTGAACCTTGGGGCCGTTCTGAAAGTTTGGCAACGAGAAAAAAAATCCTGTCACCACCTGGGATCGAACCCCGGACCTTCCAGTCCGTAGCCAACTGCTTTTTTTTGCAACAAGTGGATAATCTTGATGATTATGGCATGAGTGAATGTTTGTCGCACTCTCTATCGTTCGTGTCATAATAAGATTATCCACGAGTTGGATACAACACTTTATGGCATCTTAGCATTATAAATTGTAGGAAATAAATTATGAAAGAAATTAAATTCGGGATCCATAGCTGACAAATTGTCTCCATATCTTCGTAACGATCAGTTGCGCCTTGGCTTTGAGTAAAGATGACTTTGCAGGTTATGTTACAAATGTCCCTTTTATTTTGTTAATATAGTTCCTCTGAACCACAGAACTGTCGCCCTGGTTGGCAAGTTAATATAGCGCTGGCCTTCTATGCCCAAGGTTGCGGGTTCGATCCCGGGCCAGGTCGATGGCATTTAAGTGTGCTTAAATGCGACAGGCTCATGTCAGTAGATTTACTGGCATGTAAAAGAACTCCTGCGGGACAAAATTCCGGCACATCCGGCGACGCTGATATAACCTCTGCAGTTGCGAGCGTCGTTAAATAAACCATAACATTTAACATTTAACCACAGAACTGTTTTATGTGATATTACAAAATTGTTAAAGATTGGAAATAAATGATACGTTACCTTCAGTCCTGCATTTCATTTTTTGTTACGTCGCGCGTAGAAGCGATACGAAGATAGCAAGCATTCCGGTATTACGTCATAACAAATATGTCATTGCTTTCATCGGCACACATGCTATAATAAGCCAATTACGCACGATTTTTGATGTAGCAACAACCTGCTTATAATGATGGGATGCTAAAAAACATATTATTTCAGGATACAGTAGGCTATATTTAAAAAATCTTAGGGTGCTATTCATAGACATTTCGCTAGCCGGCGCTACGAGCGTGCTAAACAGGATTCATATTGTAATTTTTATACTGAACAACAATGTAATTTTATTATCAACAATAATTATCACTCTCTACAATTTAATTTCACTCCCGTCAACAATGGGATTTGCTCTCCGCACAGCAACACAGCGTTCGTTATTGCACTCCGCAAACGACAATGACAATTTACTTGGACTATTACGAACAACAATGAACTGTTAATCTTAATTAATATTTACGAAGCACTATTTACAACACAGAACTGTCAGTTCTCAGTTCACAGCTCGTTTGTCTTGGCTAGTTCTTCTAGCTCAATCACTCGCGTTCACAGAATCTCGAACCCCAGACCTTCGGAGACGATCCGCTGAACTTCGAACTCAGGACCCCCAACTGTGGTCCACTGCACTCGAACTCCGGGCTTCAGGCTCCACAGTTACGGACACAACTCAAGTCGCGCTCTGGTCTCGAAGCTGGCTTCACTGCTACACAAGACTAACTCGCTTACTGTCCAAATCTGCCTGTAACAACACTGGCTTACTGACTGACTGACAGACTGAATGACTGTCTTGCGTTCACTCGCGCGTTGTATTTATAACTAAGCCAAAGTTTCTGGAGAGTTCGCGGTCGGTTGACAGATGTCTAGCAGATAACGGCTATCCAGATTTATCTGGATCTTTCTCCTCACTCCACTCTACTCCCTAAGCCACAGCACATGCCGCGGGAAGCAGATGCGCACGCAACCTCCGCGCCGGCCGACCTTGCACTTCCTCCGTCGGTCGTGAGATCGAACCTCACGTGGCCGTCACAATATCATATCATATCGCTAACACTGGCTTATGAATACGAAAAACGTTAGTTCGCTGATCATCCATCGCAAGCCCGCGCTAAGAATGTCTATGAATATGGCCCTTAAAGTTTTAACATATAGGCCTAGATGCCGAAAGAAAACATAAAATCTAATCTAATAAAGAATTTAAAAACTTATATAATATACAGGGTGTTTCAAAAATACGGGGCATAATTTCAGGTATGTATTTCCCACATGTAGACAATCAAAATAGTTCATTACAACATGTGTCCGGAAATTCTTTATTTCCGAGTTATGGCCTTCAAAACATTGAAATTCACCGGAACGTTTTTCTTTCGGCAGGTCGTTGCCGTCAAAGGAGACATTAAGAGGGCACTCTGACAGTTCATTCCGAGGCGAAGGTTACATTCAGTGTTGTGTAGGCATTAGACTGTGCGACATGTATTCAAATCAAGAGCTGGCAGAGATACACTTCATGTACGGCAAGGCGGACGGCAATGCTGCGCTAGCTCGTCGTTTGTACCAGGAGCGCCATCATGCAAGAAGTGAATGTGTTGACGATTGATCAGTGGAGTGTCTTCTAAAACGAAGAGGTATAAGTAAAACGAACGTACTGTGGCGGTACTTGGATCGAAGGTTTCCTGATCGATGGATAGGTAGAGGTGGCCCAATTGCTTGGCCTCCACGCTCACCTGATCTGAACCCTCTCGATTTCTACTTGTGGGGCCATTTAAAATCATTGGTTTATTCGTCTCCGGTGCCTGATTTGGAATCCCTTCGGAATCGAATTGTGGCATGTTCTGAGGACATACGCAATACTCCTGGAGTTTGGGATCGTGTTCGCAGGTCAATGAGACATCGATGTATTCAAGCAGGAGGTGGACATTTTGAACATCTTCTGTAATGACAACGATCTACGGAAAGAAAAACGTTCCGGTGAATTTCAATGTTGTGAAGGCCATTACTCGGAAATGAAGCATTTCCGGACACGTGTTGTAATGAACTATTTTGATTGTCTACATGTGGGAAATGCATACCTGAAATAATGCCCCGTATTTTTGAAACACCCTGACCGTCACAATATCATATCATATCTCTAACACTGGCTTATGAATACGAAAAACGTTACTTCGCTGATCATCCATCGCAAGCCCGCGCTAAGAATGTCTATGAATATGGCCCTTAAAGTTTTAACATATAGGCCTAGATGCCGAAAGAAAACATAAAATCTAATCTAAAAAAGAATTTAAAAACTTATATAATATATATGAAATTATAGTCTCTACTAGAGAAAATTCTGGTGATGGCGGCTTGTCTTTCGCAATCGTTTCTTTTTCTGGCGGCTTCATGACGCAGACGTCGGAGGAGGAATAGACTGCCCAATGGCAGATGCGCCTTGCTCCTCGAAATAACAGTTCCTGCAGTGAGTGATGACTGATGACATGAGTAATTGAAGGGTTGATAGGAAAAACAACCCATGTCAGTTTTAGCTGAAAATGAGATATTGGTACTAATGGAAAGCTAAAATCATGTGGCGTCTGTGTATGCTTAAAATACAAGCAATATATTTATAAAGCATTGGGGTATTTATACCTATGCTTTAAGTTTCTTATCCTTTTACATAACGAGATATAATTTTTTTCGCTCCCCTAAAAAAAGTGTTTTTTTTTTTTTTGACATGGGTTGTTTTTCCTATCAACCCTTCAATTGACGCCAGCTGTCCCACCTTCGAAAACTGCTACCTGGGGTGCAGGTGGAAATTTCCCTGTACAAGTCACTTTTCGCCAGGAATGTTATTATTAGGGACCGGATTTTTATGTAATTACATATTATATTCCTTTCAACCTAACCGTACATAAATAATAGGCCTAAATCTTTGATAATGTTATAATTACCATTAATATATTAAAATTTGATACTACATATTTTTACATATTTACCCCACATTACATATTATGGCTTGGTACTACATAAATCTACATATTTATATGTTTTATTCATTTTTACTTCTCTAAAAGGAAAAAAAAAAAAAAAAAAAAAACTTCTGCTGGGGAAGTTTACAATTTGAAATACACAGATTTAAAAAAGCCTTTTACCTACCCAAGAAAGGATATATTTCGGGACGAAACATAACGTCCTTAGTTGCAGAAAGTAATAGAGGCACTCATCGCATACCACCCACTGCAAATATGAGTGAACAAAAGGCAACCTTTCTCATACAATACCTTGTATTGTAAAAATCACTCAGAAAGTAGTGTTGCTTTCATGCGGTGGAGTGGGACGAGGACGACATGATTTGTCTCGAACTATAATTGTTCTGCACACGTCTTAACAAGCCGTTCCCATGCTATTTGCAACCTTACCCACCCTCTCCTAATCTTTCTAGGGAAAACCCGTGTCAAGTCTGACATGAGCCGCAATAAAGTAGCCGACTTTTGAAAAGAAGCTGGAGTAAAGGAACAAACTGGAAAGATGTTGAAAGATTAAAATAAATATCTTTTCAGACTATTGCTTGATCTCTTTACTTTAAATTTAGTAGACCTATAGGATATGGGATTTTTCGAGCAATTGGAAACTAAAGTTCTCGGCTGGAATAATCCTACTCTTCCGAAGACTGGAATGTCACTTTTCAAACAAAAGTTTGTAAATGCCTATAGTTTGAGGTTTCAGTAGGTACTTTGTTTTTTACAGGGAGCAGCTAAAATGCATGTGTCCCAAATCTTCTCTTATTTTCTCCTAATCCAGTAAAGCGAAACAGTGCTTGCAGTTCTGTTGTGTCATTAATTTCACTCAGTTCTCTAGTTTTTGTATTTTCAGTATACAGTGCAAGTGAGTTTATCTACTGATTTTAACAAACTAAAATAGCCCCTGTATCTTCAACCCTAATGACAAAAATAAAATTATGGATTGCGATGGACGAAGCTTTCAGTACACATGGAAAAAAGTAATGTGTCAAGTGTGCGGTAAAAAAGTCGGATGGTCTATGAAATCACAACTGGAGTGTGTCTTACCTATCCTATACCTGCCAGATATTGATATTAAATATTTTCATGATTTTTACATATTTTGGTACATATTCAGATTATTTTTCTTGCATAAATATGTATATATTTCACACCTTGATATTACATAAAAATCCGGTCCCTAGTTATTATCAGTCTTCGCATTTTTGTCACGCTGAAGTTATCGAGGAATACGGTACAGCTTTGTACGGAGAGAGTTCAAATGTCTGGCGCACACTGCAGAAGTAGCGGGACAGTAGGCTACGGTAAATGTAAAATATAATGGAGCATATCATTACAACACTGCAACTTAATTCTAATGGTTTGCACAATCGAAGCGTTTTGAACAAATATGTTTGCCACGCCATTGATTACAATTGAATTTCAAAATTAATAATCTTTCAAATTTTCAAATTTATTTACAATTTACATTTGAATTGAATACATATGAATAGATACCCGAAATGAGCATAATGCTCGTGCTCGGGTACAGTCCAGTAGTCTACATAAATTTTACAGGGTTCAAATAATAATGCTGATGATATAAATAATAGTAACAATAATAATAATAATAATAATAATAATAATAATAATAATAATAATAATAATAATAATAATAATAATAGAATAATCGTGACAGAAATGATACAAAGATTGTAATACAAAAGAATTCATTAATAATAATAACAATAATAATAATAATAATATTAATAATAATAATAATAATAATAATAATAATATTAGTGATAAAATAAAAATATTTACAATAATAAAATAAATACTAAGACAGATAAAATAAAATATAAAACCACTAGCGAGAGTTAACACAACTTAAATAAGCATATAATAACCGGAAAAAATGCCAAACTCGAAAATCAACAGAAAAGATCGTTGTATCGCAGACGACAGCAACCGCCGTATTGACATTGTGTTGTGCATATAGTAGTGGGGAGCTGAAAGTCTACGTAACTGCCGTTCTCTTCGAATCTTCTCGTAAAATCATGGGAAGTTAATGCTGAAAAAAACAAAATGTCTACGAGTCAAACTGTTCATTATTACCAGGATAAATACAAATAATACTGAAATATATTAATCGAGTTTCAGTTAGTAGATCTCTCCTTTTGTGCAAGAGGTATCATATCAAAATATTTTATGAATGGCGGGGAAAATATAAATTTCAATAACTTTCTAGTGACAAGATATAGTGACAAGTACAATCAAGTGTATCTGTGGCGATGCTAAGGAATCATTTATTGCTGATAATAAATATACAACAGAAGTTGTATACATATATACAAACAATAATTTACACCTACTTATTGAAATAACTACTATTACAATGACAAAAATATACATTCTAAGAATATGTTGCCATTCCTTACACAAAAATAATCATTTCCAAATTCCGAAATAAACAACTGCAGTATAGATATTAGTGGCGGCATTTGTCTCCTGGTGCACCTCCTGTATGACTGAACGGGATCACAATGAACTTATCTACATACAAACATATTATGTAATAACGTGCGCTTCTGCATAACACAAATCAGAACTCAAAGAGGTCTTGTAACCTGCTTGTGCCTTTGACTGACGTCATATGCACCAGGAGAATCTACTCCATCTAATATAGCTCTTGTGACGAACATGCGAGGCCTGGTTATTATGTACAGGCTGCGTCAGAAAGAACGGATGGATTTCAAACTATCGATACGCAGCGAGGGGAGGGATAGAGTGAGGGGGACCACGACTGTTGGGTCAGCGAGAGAATGCAGTTTCAGTTGAAAACATGGTGATGGTCTGGTGTATAACGTGCTTTCATAACAGAGACATTTTTGAAAAATGAAGAGTCTGTGATCGCCTCTCAGGACTCATTTCGACATCGGACGTCACGCTAGGATTAAACTCGGAATACAATTTTGCGGTGGGTGGCTTCATTTCATACCACAGGTTCAACATTAAAGAAGAAATCACCTGGACGAACACGGAGCGCGTGTATACCTGCAAATGTGGAGACAGACAGTAGGTTGTCCGGCCACCTCAACCATAAGCCCGCAAACATGTTATTGCACTGAGATTGTCCGAGGTTACGGTAAGATCTCGACGAACTGAAGACGGCGATTCGTGAAGAAATCGCGGCAATTCCACCAGCTATGACTGTGAAAGTTACGGCGAACTTCAGAAAACCCCTCGATGCCTGTATCGAAAGCCAAGGACATCATATGGATGGTGTTGTATACCATAAATAAAGTGCATGTATTGGTGAATCTGTTGATAACAATAAATTTTTGATTTGATGAATCCTTACAATTTTCTTGCCCTGTGAAATCCATCCGTTCTTTCTGACGCACCCTATATTACAGTACATGACGTTCCAAAAATTACTGTCTCTAGTCATACCATACCACTCGGCCAGTGTAAGTACAGAAATAAAATAAAAAGACTTATTTCATTATTTATCCGGTCTAAAAAATGAAGAACCTTCTGCAGTTGTCGTGTTTCCGGGATTCTACTGTACATTTAACATCCTGCTTCAGTTTTTCCTAAGGCGCTACGAAAAATTTCAGGATTAGTCCTAAACGAAATGGGCTCGGACTTACAAACTCCACCCCCCCCCCAAAACAAAATGTTGACTTTTTTTTTTTCAAGCAGAAGCCATCGAAACAGGAGTTTTGGTTTTAGCTTTCGCGCATTATCCTTGCTATATGAGCGAGTTTACTCGACTTTCACTAGGACTGCGAAAGGGCACGGTTCCTTTCAATGTGCAGGTTTCTCCCGACGCTGCAGTCATGCTCCTCCCCTCTTTATGTGGTACCTATTCGATTACGTCCATTTTCGGCTTTCCTCTTCAAAATGTTCTACAGCCGTTTCAGTGTAACAGCGAAACTCGGAGTGAGGCAAGTGGGCAACAGGCTTGGACACCACATATTCAGTTATTCTCAGCACCGAATTCCCTTGCAAGGACACATTTTCGTGTAACTTTTAATGTATCTTCTCCCATTTCCCCTCTCATTCATTACTTTAATAGTTAATTATATTATTTATATATTTTTCTTACCTCCTGCTGTGTCTCAATCAAAAGTCTTTCTAGTTTAAAACCCAGACCACATTCCTAAGAGGAAATTTCGCCTCACACAGACTGGGTGCATGTCACTTAGCTTGTGTTTCTTTACTCTCTTCATGAGCAGCGGCTTAGCACTATAACCAAGCAAGCGCGCGCTTTAGAGCCCAGGAAAGCCTGAGCGCTTTACAGCGGAAAGGAAAGACACAGACGAAGGCGGTAGTATATGCCGCTTGGTCGAGCTATATACAGGGATGGCCAGCACTGATTCAATGGATAAAGGGAAGAGAACTTATTAAAACTGTATCCATGTTAATTTCAATATTTGTCTAAGAAGTATAAGTGCATTATAAGAATGTAAGTTTTAATTTTAATGTTCATTTTTCACCAGTTTGCATTTTTATTCAAAAGGAATATTTCCTCACCTTTTTTACAGAAAAGTGAAATTTTCAGATATGTTTGTTTAGTAGCCTTACAGGTATTAAAACAATGTTTTCGTAAATCTAATATATCGTAAATACGTATTACTGAAAATAGTGTATTAAAATGTTTGAAAATATTCACATGGAAAATGTTTGTAAGGAAATTAATTAACAAAGCAAATACTGTTACATCACAAACAAAAAGTATGTGCCTATGTGTTGGTAAAACGTCAGCTCTATAGCGTCAGTAGATTTCGAGATAATTTAATATTCTGATAACAGAAAGTTGGGCACCAATATCACCTAAAACTATAATGCGATAAGAGTTTTATTATGTAATATTAGTTACAGTTAAAACATATACCTAGACAACTTTGCTTTGTACTATAATATTGTTTTGATTACTTTTATAAGGCTAAAAATACCATCAATATCAATTTCAACTTGTCATGTCATATTCAGTGTCTTTCTTTGGGATAACACTTTCTTTATGAATGATGTGTTTAATTCACTTAGTACAGTATAGTTGTAGTTATTGTGGAATTTGTGTGAATATTCCTTCTTTACTCTTTATTATGCTATTAACGTTTAAAACACAACTGCAATATTAGGCTAAGAAATAGGTGTTAGTACTTTTGTTTTACAGACAATATAGAAAATAACAAACAGAAAGAAGCCATATAAAAATAACGACATAAAATTTCACGTTCCGTTTGAAGTTTGTGCACCACTGTTTTCTTAATCCAACAGGCTTTTTATTCCTCCTAGCATATCTACAGCTCAATGCCCGCGCACGACGTCAAGGTCAGAAAAATGCGCTTGCATTGACATCACTGGTCTAGTATATACAGTCACGAAGCTTGAGTTGATGAGGGTACTAGGAACAATAGACTGTGCAGGTACTATTTCGCATTGTCTGTAATGAGGCGATAGTAGCGATCCTACTGGTTAGAAACTATCTTTGGATGCATATTTACTACGTATTGAGCTTCGTGATTGTATATACTAGACAGTGCTGTAACCTCACGGTCAGCGATTCCTGCTATCTGTCATTCTTAGTGTTGGTCCAAATTAAAACAAAAATTTAGTACGATAAGAAATGCATGTTCACCATTATGACGATTCTTATTGTATAGAATTAATACTTCATTTCATAATACCATTTTACGGTTTTTGCCACTGGTGTGAACTAGAAGTGTAGAGGTAGTGTAGGCTACTTCGAATGCGATTTTGGTTATTGCGTCGTTAAGTTTTTCCAGGTAATTCTATGCTGAATACTCTTACATCACCAGAATCCCAAGATCTAGCTACCTTATTCGCTGATAATTTTGAATTGCTTCGTACAATCAAAGATATTGAGTACAGCCATTCTCTTCAACATAAGATTGACACAATCTCATAATGATCTGCAGGAAATGACAACATTAATATTTCCAAGACTAATGTTATGAGTATGACCTTACAGTATAAATGTCACTCAAACTTCATAATTAGAACAACGACAACTTTATATACACTGGAAGGAATTGAAAGATTTCCGTTCGTTACAGACAATAATAATAGTCTAATAGTAATAACAGTAGTAATAATAATAATAATAATAATAATAATAATAATAATAATAATAATGTGAAACTTAGACTCTCACTTTGAGAGAGGAACAGAGATTAAGGGTGTTTGAAAATAAGGTTCTTAGGAAAATATTTGGGGCTAAAAAAATTTGAAGTTACAAGAGAATAGAGAAAGTTACACAACACAGAACTGCACGCATTGTATTCTTCACCTGACATAATTAGGAATATTAAATCCAGACGCTTGAGATGGGCAGGACATGTAGCACGTATGGGCGAATCCAGAAATGCATATAGAGTGCTAGTTGGGAGACCGGAAGGAAAAAGACCTTTGGGGAGACCGAGATGTAGATGTTATGTTTTTTGTTTAACGACGCTCGCAACTGCAGAGGTTATATCAGCGTCGCCGGATGTGCCGGAATTTTGTCCCGCAGGAGTTCTTTTACATGCCAGTAAATCTACTGACATGAGCCTGTCGCATTTAAGCACACTTAAATGCCATCGACCTGGCCCGAGATCGAACCCGCAACCTTGGGCATAGAAGGCCAGCGCTATACTAATTCGCCAACCAGGTCGACCCGAGACGCAGATGGTAGGATAATATTGAAATGGATTTGAGGGAGGTGGGATATGATGATAGAAACTGGATTAATCTTGCTCAGGATAGGGACCGATGCGATGGCGGGCTTATGTGAGGGCGGCAATGAACCTGCGGGCTCATTAAAAGCCATTTGTAAGTAGGTAAGTAAAAATAATACATGTATTGACCTTCTAAAAAATAACCAAATTAAGAGAACAGAATTCGGCTAAATTAGACCTAGAAAATATCCAATGCAAATCACATATCATTTGTTTGTGTAGATTTCTGCCTCTTGAGCCCGAGAACAGTTATGAGAAAAGTTGTGATTATTTCAAATGTCACAGTTTATATTCCACGTGGCAAATTCTCCACTTTCTATATTTATCCAAGGTTCTTAAAGGTGATATAACATTTGAATCTTACATAAAAGAAACGTTACCGATAGCTTTCGTGTTCCTGCAAAAGGTATTAGTAATCACAAACTTTTGTGTAACAGCAATTCTAAATCTCTTTCCCTTTTTTCCAGATGCATAAAACTTGTATAGCAATACAATTAATTGACCCATTTAATTTATAAATGGGTAATTTTGATAATTGTGTTATGTAATATATATCTAACAATTATGAGGCCTATTATTATTATTATTATTATTATTATTATTATTATTATTACTGTAACGAACGGAAATCTTTCCATTCCTGCCACTATACTTTAAGAAGGCGTACACTACAGTCGATGTATGAAGCAATCACGTGCTTCTATTCCTTTAACCCAATATCGGAATATTGACCGCAAACCACTCAACCAAAAATAAGATAGTACTCCCTCCCTTCTCTTTTTTATCGTTCTATATTATAAAGTGCTGTAATTTGTTATTGTTTTAATGTCTTATTTCATATCATACCATTTTTTTTTCCATCAGCATTAATCAAAGGCTCTTACTATACCTAAGACGAAATGTTAAAATTTTTCTTTCTAACGAATACGTCAGAAAGCTCTTTTGTAACTTATTTAATTACATCAGCTATTATTAAAATGTTTCGAGAACTAAAATTAATTTTATCTCAAAGCATAAATTAACAATGAAAGAGTAGTGGACCGGAGAAAAATTCTCACCGGCACCGGGTTTGAACCTGGGTTTTCAGCTCTAAGTGCTGATGCTTTATCCACTAAGCCACACCGGAGGAGAGATATTCGATCCGATGCTATGGATTGAACTTCGGCGTAGACCCAAGGACCCGGGTTTAATCCCCGGCGCCGGAGAGAGTTTTTCTCCTCTAATATTAATTATAGACTAACCAAAAACAAGTTAATGGAACAAAAAGAGAGGAAGATGAGATGTGAACGAGACAAAGGAGAGAGAGAAAATATGTAATAAGGAAAACAAATAAAAGGAGAAAAATAAAAAATATATTAGAAGATAAAAAGGAAGAGAAGGGTCAGATAAACAAGATCATGATGAAACTTGGAGTTCTGTGACGTTTTTCCGGATCAGATTTGAACTATGGCGTTCACTGACGGTAATGAGTTTTCAGGAACTTGGAACTACGATAGAAAGACTACTACAACAATTATAAAATGAACTTAGCGAGACCGCATCGAAGAGCTTTTCCGCTTGCAATAAAGACTAACTTTTTCTTCTCGGGGTTAAGGAAAACGCATTGAAGGTCGCATTCCTTATTTCCTGTGATCTCTGCAATCTATGTAATTAGATTTGTTACTCTACATCGCGTATGCCTTCTTTTGTTGCTTTTGTTGCTGTGTAACAAAAAAAATCCCAGTGTGTTTGAAACAGTTGCTAAGGTTGAGGCTTTTCATCCCCATTTATTTCGTAAATTGACTGCCTGGAGAAGTAAAATTACAGCACGTGTACAGTAAAACTGTTTCCACATCACCAGCACCCCTTTGTGTCAATTAAAATGATACGAGTACACTCCATATAAACGGGAGAGGCAAATTTCATCACTATCTCTCTCTTTATATTAAAGTTGACGCACCGGCTTTTGCGCCCGAAGCCAAAAATAAGTAAGCGCCAAAAATGGATTTTCAGGTTAAGGTTGATTCATATAAATATTTTATGATTGTTTAGATGTTAGTAGGTTACTCCCGAATTGCAGGGATGGATAGTTGTAGCATATATGTTTGGATATTCTAAGTCAGGCCTGCACAAGGTTTGCGCTCTCCAAGCCGGCTCACAGCTCATGAGCGGAATGCAGATATTAGCTGCACTCTGTAAAAGGGTGGACTGGAAGAAGGGGTGATCTCGTACAAAATATACAAAAAAAAAGAAGTACTATTACGAATGTTTATGAAATGAATTCCCGTTCAGTGTTTGCAAAACTATCTTGGACTATTATTAATTAATAAAGAAATATTTAGGCCTATTTTGCAGAAAGAATAGCTACTTAAATGTACAATACCATTATGTTATATTTTTATTTATCAGTACATGAAAACGAGGTTATATGCTGTTGGCAGCTGAAAGGAACAGTAGGCTACTGATCGTAATGAAACATCAGTTACAGATGTTCGATGTCTGCCTTTATTACAGTTGATTATAGAAAACAGTTGCTCACAAATATAAATGTTGAGCCAAACATAGCAATCATTTTCACAGCCAGTCTGTGTAGTCGTGGATATTATTGCTAAAGTTTAGTCTTGTAAAACTCAACCAGGCTAATAGTATTATTCAAACGATCTTTAGCCATTAGGTCACATTGAAGATCAATAGGTTCGAGCTGTAAATCGTTAAATGTTGAATGTTATGTTCCGTCTTTTATATTCCTCCATACTGTACTGTAGCAGTAGGTAAGCAACGTGAAACAGTTACTGAGAATAGGCCTACACACTGCACTCCACTAGATAACTGAGTGGTCGTTTCCCTCTCCTCTACCCAAAGCAAGTTTATGTCATTCTGACGTATCTTCCTCTCCATTTCGGCGAGCGGTAAACACTGCTCTCCCGCTCCGAAGGAGCGCGCGCACTCGTTGAGCGCTGTTTGTGCAGGTTATGTTCTCAGTAGTCAAAGTTGTATTCATCTCACCATATCTCAAAATGGAGATTATGGGCTTACTTCCTTATGGCTTCTGACGTAAGAGGTAGAACATTAGATTTCCATAATAGGGAACCGGTTTCAATTACCGACAAGTTCATACGCGACTAAAAAAGACCGCGTCTGGGGACAGACACTTGCGGAGTATTTCGTTTCTCTTCCCGGTATTTGTTATTTATTATTAACGGAGAAGTTCTATGTACTGATTGCTCTACTACTGAGCTACGCAGGGGCTCCATCCCTTATATTTCCGTCTTTTTTTTCCTACGCCATGTTTGGACATTACAGTATGTCAACTCATTACACAGGATCGCACTCATGGGCAGCCGGGAACCAGCAGTTAAAATGTGGTGAAAGTTGTGAGAGAGAACAGTACGACTAGAGGATGAATGGTTATTTTCACATTTCAGTTTTTATCGTCAGTGATAATAGTACATTATGCAACGAGCCTATAATGAAAGTAATTAAGAAAGCGAGTATGGATGTTTATGAAACGAGCCCAAGCTCGTTTCATAATTTTCATACGAGCTTCTTAATTACCATTATAGGCGAGTTTCATACGACTTTTTATGCTCGACCATATTTCTAACTTGAAATTACCGGTATTCAGATGTATACATTTTATTTGTATCTGACAAGATCGGAAGTGACCTTGTTCTAGGTCGTGAATTGTGAGACGTGCGCAGACGCGAAAGCATTGATTTTTTCCGAGGAACAATAATGACATTGACCTTGTGTAATCCCGTTAAACTTGATAATATTATAATATTATAACCTTGATTATTGAATTCGACATTGAAAAACGAGATGAGAAATTGAATTTATTTGAATATTATTTACAATTAACGCTAATTATTATAGTAACAGAACATAACCTTCTGCGACAGTATTGGATTTCCAGCCTCCGTGACTTTTCGCTAATTCTCTTTCGATTGCATATCCGAGAATAATCGATACTTGCGGTTTTATAACGGTACAAAGCTGACTTGTCATTGGCTGAACACATGTAAGCTGAGTTATCATTGGCTGAAGACCTGTACTTTAATGAGTAGGTGTACTTTAATGACATGCATTAAAGGACTGCTACCAGGTGTATAATTAGTACATTTCGGCATGGTCGAGCATAAAATTGAATAATTAATAAACTACTGCAGTATGAATACTGACTAATACAGGAAGTCAAAAGGAGGATAGCAATGCCGAAGAAAGCTTTTAATAGAAAAAGGAGCATCTTATGCGGAGCTCTGGAAAAAAACTAAGGAAGAGACTAGTGAAGTGCTTTGTATGGAGTGTGGCATTGTGGAAATGTCCCAACTTATACACTAATGAGAAGTATCCACTGTCACTAATTTGCAACCTATGAAAATTAAGAAAATTTATAAAATATAATGATCATTAATACTATACATTACAAATTCTTTTCGAAATATCACGTACATTATTAAGAAACAGAAAAAAATACAACAATAATTTTTTCTAAACTTTTAATATATTGTTTTGTAATTTTCCTAAAATTTACGTCAATTGACTAATACTCTTTAAAAATATATATTCAAATGGACATGAAGATGGTGAGATACGTGCAACACTGGGATGTATTGAAGTTCACAAACGACTGCAGCACAACCGCGCATGTGTAAAGAAATATTTGAAAATCGCACCGCTAGTCACAATCCTTGGTCATTTGCATCACATGTTTTCTATCAGATTGTATAATGTTGTACAATAACATTCTACATTGATTATGTTCATCAGACAGTCCGATATTAGTCAATGGGTTTGGATACAGACTTTGTAAGTACCGGTACAGTAATAATAAAATTCTGACTTAGTATTGCAAAAAGTACACTATACTTTTAGACGATGTGGGAAGTGGTTCATATTTACTGACTTCATCTAAACAATTTTAACTTCCTGTTATTGAACATTTGCGAGAGATAATTAGGCCTATTGCTGTAATTTTCGAAAAATACTAGTCTGCGCTAGTGGCATAAATGTCACCGAGTTACGTACAGTTCCAAAAAAAAAGTTTCCCGCCTAATTTTACTGACTTGCAGATAAAACACACTGAACATGCAGTAAACAAGAGCGCCAGGATATATATATATATATATATATATATATATATATATATATATATATATATATATATATATATATATACAGGGACATCATTTTATTTTTGCTAACATTTTTAATATTAACCTGTCTATACCTTTAGAGAACCGGAAACACCGCTTGCTCCCCCCTCCAAGACTGGAGTTCGATGATACTGGCGTAAAACACAAATCACTCTACTAGGTATAGGATGGAAGAAAAGTAGTTCATCCATTTACGTAAACTAGGAAATATCGCGATTTTGAGTTTGATAATTTTCATTAGGTTTTTCTTTAATCAAAGTACAGTACTGTATTAAGAATAAGTGTTTTTACTCACGAAGTGAGTTATCCATGTGAACGTATTCATTATGCAGTGTATATTATACTGTCTACAGCACATTAGCGTACAATATAGAGAAAGAAGTTAAATTGAAAAATAATCATAATATGAATATTTAAACACAATTTTGAAAATGGTGGCCGTTCATTTCGATACAGGCTTCAGTTCTCTTGTGCATATTATCGCACTATAGACTATTGCATCTAATTCCAATTGCCAGTTTCGTCCTTCGTACTAGTAACTCATGTTGAAATAATTCTATACCTACTCTACGTACTGTTAATTCAATCTTCACTTCTGCCCGACCCGAAAATATAAAATTACTCAGACATGCTATCTACTGTCCGTCCAAGTGGTTATGCCGCAGGATTGTATAAAGGGAGGAAATCACGTGACAATTACTTAACGAGGCGCTTTCATTTAAGTTAAATTAAACAGCTGTATAATATTACGTAAACGCCCAATTCCTAAGAGAAATTAATGTTTTCAGAAAAGAGCTAAGACAGCCCAGCTTTTACAGAGGGGCGAGCAGAAGCAGGTGGGGGAAATCTGGATGCGACGTAGGCAAACGGACAGTACCTGTGCGAAAATATGATTCAATATTGAAAGCTCTTTCGTCACTGGAAAACGCGAACATATTTCTGGAACGTACTATACTCAGTAACTCAGTACTGCTTACTATCTGCGGTCTTAGCTCTGTGTGGAGTTGGAACTTCATTAGTAGAAGGGGTCGGAGTGAAGTACATTCAAAAACACAGGTACAATAAAAATTGAAGTAAAAATAAAATGATGTCCCTGTATATATATGCTACTTGAAGACAATCGTACGAAAGTTGTTGTGTACATACAGACGGACTCCCATCAAGACTCGGGTAATTTTTTTTTAGAACTGTACGTACAAATAATAAACTAGTGGCCGGGAAAATAGCCCCTGTTATAGTTACAGCACAGAAAGTGCTATCTCCAACCTTGAAAATATAAGGTCCGTCTAAAAGGTTTTGTCGCCCTGAGTGGCGCAGTCGGTATAGAGTTGGCCTTCTGTGCTCGAGGTTGCGGGTTCGATCCCGGCACAAGTTGATGGCATTTAAGTGTGCTTTAATGAGACAGGCTCATGCCACT
Organism: Periplaneta americana; assembly: GCF_040183065.1. Taxonomy (NCBI): domain Eukaryota; kingdom Metazoa; phylum Arthropoda; class Insecta; order Blattodea; family Blattidae; genus Periplaneta; species Periplaneta americana. The sequence goes on from NC_091124.1 coordinate 171,721,243, forward strand.
AGATTTAGTGACATTTAAAAGAACTCCTGACGGGACAAAATTTCGGCACATCGGCGACGCTGATATAACCTCGGTAGTTGCGAGCGTCGTTAAATAAAGCATAAAATTAATTAATTAATTTCTAAAAGGTTTTACTAAAATTTTGTAAAACATCAATTATTTCATATACCAACAAAATGTATTATTTTTTAAAAGTCAATTCCCAAATCATATAGACCGAAAGATAAAAATACTCTCAAAAAAGGTTCTTAACTACGTTGGAAAATATGATTTTATTATTGGAAAGAAGTGTGGGAAGACCAGGAAACTGTTGGTCAGACCAGATCGGAGGTTCGTAACTTGCCTAGGGTGACTAAAATTTCATATAATGAAGAAGTGAAATTCCCCCTATACTTATCCAAGTGTTCGCATTCTTGTTAGTTTTAACATGTTACAAATACACGTATAATATTAACTCCTTCGTAGTCACACTCTGAATATAATTTACTACTGTATTTGGAAATGTTGAACTTTTACCACTATTTCATTTCCAGGGCAGAGAAAAAATAGTAAACTGTATGTCAGATAATTACGTGTCATTCATTTAGTGTTCTATTAAATAAGTATATAATAAATTTTCAGTCTTAAGACATATCAACTTGCAAATGTTTATTTGCTATTTAATAAGATATATGAACGTTTTCGCCGTTTGGGGCATCTTCAGATATAACAAAAACATATAATCTGAACCTATAATAATAATAAATTATGGAAATAACAAAGAATAAAGAACAATGCATGTATGCAATGCATGAGATTCATGAGCTTTAAGTAAAATGTGAAATAATACAGGATAATTGTTGATATAATCTTTGGATTTGAAATTGAATTGGACGGATATTTTATACATATAGCTCATGTTACAAATAAAATATACAATTATGTTTAAAATTTGTCAATAATTTTAAAATTTATAATGATGATTGATAAAATAGATTTTAAGAATAATCAATAGTTGAGGATTGTCGTAGGGTATACGATAATTTGCGTAGATGATGTTCGTGTGTTATGTATTTCGTTGAAAAAACGTTCGCTAATGAACTAAATGTTATTTTATGTCGGAGTTTACTGTTTCAATTTATTATCTGACTTGATGACATCTTATTGATTATGAATGACTGTTACGTGCAATCAGATTTGTTGAGATATTATTTGAAATGAATGCTCGTTGGTTATGGATGTCGTAGAGTATACGATGATTTTCGTAGTAGATAAATCGTAAGTTAAGTATGAATTTCAATCATTCAAGAAATCGTTCGCTTATGAAATGTTGTTTGACGTTGGTGATTACTCTGATTTGATGACATCCTATTGATTATGGCTGTTGTGCGTCATCAGATTTATTTGTATGTGTTGGTGTTGGTGTTCTCTTAAAACCACCAACACAGATAATAAATTTAAACAGTAATCTCCGACATAAAATAACATTTAGTTCATTAGCGAACGTTTTTCAATGAAATACACACATAACACACGAAAATCATCTACGCAAATTATCGTATACCCTTCGACAATCCTCTACTAATGACTATTCTTAAAATCTATTTTATCAATCATCATTATAAATTTTAACATTATTGACAAATTTTAATCATAATTGTATATTTTATTTGTAACATGAGCTATATGTATAAAATATCCGTCCAATTCATTTTCAAATCTAAAGATTACATCAACAATTATCCTGTATTATTTCACATTTTACATAAAGCTCATGCATCTCATGCATTGTACACATACATTGTTCTTTATTCTTGTTATTTGCATAATTTATTATTATTATAGGTTCAAATTATATGTTTTTGTTATATCTGAAGATGCCCAAAACTGCGAAAACGTTCATATATCTTATTAAATAGCAAATAAACATTTGCAAGTTGATATGTCTTAAGATTGAAAATTTATTATATACTTATTTAATAATTCACTAGCCATATTGAAATATAAAAATTAATTGTAAATTTAGTGTTCTGCCCAAGGACAGGTCTTACACTGCAAACTCAGCTTTCCCCAATATTTCCTATTTTCTGCATTCCTCTTCGTTTCCTCATACGATCCATATATCTTAACTTTTTTATTTTAGTAGGTTATTTTACGACGCTTTATCAACATCTTAGGTTATTTAGCGCTGAATGAGATGAAGGTGATAATGCCGGTGAAATGAGTCCTGAGTCCAGCACCGATGGTTACCCAGCATTTGCTCATATTGGGTTGAAGGAAAACCCCGGAAAAATTCACAACCAGGTAACTTCCTCCAACCGGGAATCGAACTCGGGCCACTTGGTTTCGCGGCCAGTCGCGCTAACCGTTACTCCACAGGTGTGGACCATATGAAGGGTCAAAGCCATAGTGGACTAAGCGCCATTTATTAAAAACTGAGAAAGCAAGGGTTAAAGTTAAGTGAATACCATAGTTTAATGAAGATTGACATACGGTATCATTTAGTTTTGTATTGTATTGTACTTATTAACATTCCATGGTATTCATACATTGCTTTACAGCTAGAATATGGAACAAGTCAAAAAACTTAATACTATTTAAAGTCTTAATTTATAGTCACAGTATAGATGAAATATATATACAGACGAGATTTACAATATAGTCTACTAGTACAACACATAGTTTTAGTATCAATTTCATTTAGTGTTTTTGAATTTCATGAATTCATCTACAGAATAGATATATCGATAGGGAGGCTATTAAAAATGTTTACTGCCATATAACGCACTCCTTTTTGATAGCATGATAGACTTGCCGATGGAGTATGAAAGTCATTTTTTTGACGTGTATTTATGCTATGAACTGTTGAATTAGTTACAAAGTTTTCACGATTACATACGAGGAAGACTATTAATGAAAAGATGTATACTTTATATTACTTGCTATATGTTTCCATTGAATTATGGTAATAATTTCATTTTCATCCTTGTTTTCTACAGTTTTAGTAAATGGCGCTTGGCCCACTATAGTTCTGAACCCTTCATATATCTTAATGTCGTCTATGATCTGATATCTTCTGCTACCCCGAGCTCTTCTCCCGTTCACCATTCCTTCCAGTGCATCCTTCAGTAGGCTGTTTCTCAGCCAGCCACCCAACGAATTCCTTTTCCTCTTCCTGATTAGTTTCAGCATCACTCTTTCTTCACCCACTTTTCCAACACAGCTTCTTTTCTTATTCTGTCTGTCCGCTTCACACGTTCCATTCTTCTCCATATCCACATTTCAAATGCTTCTATTCGCTTATCTTCACTTCGTCGTAATGTCCATGTTTCTGCCCCATACAATGCCACACTCCATACAAAGCACTTCACTAGCCTCAATTCTTTTTCCAGAGGTCCACAGAAGATGCTCCTTTTTCTATTACAGGCATTCGTCGCCATTGCTATCCTTCTTTTGACTTCCTGTATTAATCAGTATTCATACTGCAGTAGTTTATTAACTATTAAATTTTATCACCGACAATAAAAACTGAAATGTGAAAATAACCATTCCTCCTCCAGTCTGTGCTGTTCTCACTCCTAACTTTCACCACATTTTTAAAGAAAGGATCCAGTACAGACTCACGACATAACATGTGCCTTCACCTTCATTTTCGCCAAAAACTGCTTCCGAGCACACTACCGAACAGTAAGAACCAAAATTTGGTTTCATACAGAGCTTACCTATTATGATTCATGACCTACAGCGGTCATTTCACAATAAGAGAACATGATTTTGGCCCTTTAGTAAGTAAGTCAGTTTCGGATGAAAGTTCGTGATATAATAGTACTCGTACATTATGCAACGAGCCTATAATGATAGTAATTAAGACGCGAGTATGTTTGTTTATGAAACGAGCGCAAGCGAGTTTCATAATTTTCATACGAGCATCTTAATTACCATTATAGGCAAGTTTCATACGACTTTTTATGCTCGACCATATTTCTAATTTGAAATTATTCAGAAGTATTAATTTTATTCGCATCTCACTGAAGAGCAGAAGTGATCTTGTGCAAGCTCGTAAATTGTGAGATGTGCGCAGACGCGAAAGTATTGATTTTTTTCCGAAGAACAATAATGTCATTGACCTTGATATAATTTAGAGAATAACATGAACTAATTTTGATATAACTTGGAAATGGATTTAGAATTGAAAAACAAGATGACAAATTGAATTTATTTGAATCTTATTTACAATTAACGCTAATTATTATAGTAACAGAACATAACCTTCTGCGACAGTATTGGATTTCCAGCCTCCGTGACGTTTCCCTCGTTGTCTTTCGATTGCATATCCGAGAATAATCGAAAACCTGAACTTTAATGAATAGGTGTACTTTAATGACATGCATTAAAGGACTGCTACGAGGTGTATAATTACTGCATTTCGGCATGGTCGAGCATAAAATAACATACAACAAAATCAAATTATACAAAGATGAAAAGTTTCAGAATTATTAACCGCGAAAGTAACGATCTACTTATCGCGCTTATCTTTCTCCCATCCTAGTTCTAGTATTGGCTGTGTTAGCTCTAAAGCATGTAGAAGATCTATATTTCGAAATCGATACATATCATTCATCCATTCATTCAGTCAGGTGGTCTATAAGTGCGAGATACGAACTTCGCTAAGCATTTAATATTAGAGGAGAAAAATTAGCTCCGGCGCCGGGGATCGAACCCAGATCCTTGGTTCTACGTATCAAGTGCTCTCACAATTGAGCTACGCCGAAGTTCAATCCACAGCACCGGATCGAACCCCTCTCCTCCAGTGTTTTTCTCTTTGTGGCCTGACTCCAAGTTGGACATATATGTTGACTTTTTTTTTTATCCTGTGAGACATGGAAAACAAGTAAAATTATACAAAATAAACTGCAAACATTTGTTAATAGATGTTTACGAAGAATCTTAAAAATTAGATGGCCAGGTATAATCACAAACTCAGAACTATGGAAGATAACAAATTAGAAAGAAATCACAATATAAATTAAAAGACGAAAGTGGAATTGGATAGGGCACACAATCAGGAAAGAAGATGGAGCAGTAGAAAGAATGACTTTGGATTGGAACCCCCAGGGTAGTAGAACAAGAGGAAGGCCAAAAAATACATGGAAGAGAACAGTTTTGGAGGAAATTGCTGGGGAGGGGAAAACATGGAGCGAAGTGAAGAAACTGGTACAAATAGGGTCCGATGGAGGCTCTTTGTGAATGCCCTATGCTCCTCATGAGGAGATACAGGAGTTTGATTGATTTGATTGATTGAACTGCTATTATACAAGGAGCGCACTCAGTTGAATGACTTGTTAGCCGGGATTCCACAGTAATATGCACAGTTGCTAGAAGAATCAAGGATCTGGGTTCGATCCCCGGTGCCGGAGCGAATTTTTCTCCTCTAATATTAATTGTTACTCTAACAGACATATTCTGTAGGACCAAAAAATAATAATCGTTACGTAGATACCTAAGCATGCCAATCCAATGTAGGTTTTTAGTGATCCGTTGTAGAATGAATTCTGCGTCGATTGTGTTGTCCAGCTAGACCGGTACCAGCATGCTCTTGAGCACACATTCCAGTCAGAAAGGAAAGTAAAAACCGTAGGGGGCTGCCTTTCTCTTCTACAGAACTCTGAGTCGTCTTGAATTTACACCAATTCCATCTACCAATCTTTGGTTAAACCGCGAGGAACACATAACGGTGAGTGATCGATTTGGCTCTGTACAAACAAAAGTGGTGCCCGATGTTTAAAAACTGAGATAATGAAACTGTAATTTTGTACAATGTTGGTACAATGACAAGGATAAACGGAAGAATAGCAGGAAAAACTCTCACAACCTTCGCTTACATTGCCAGAAATACAACTCCGCCTTCGCCGGTATCTTAACTCGGGTCGTCGTAAGCTAGCACTCCTCTAACTGTGCTATCAACGGGGCTTCCTTTTTGTCAAGTTACGATCTCATTTCTTTATGAATGCATTTTCCACGTGTTTGAAATAGCAGAGAAACATGGATATTGCTGTATTACTCACAAACAAATAATTTCTGAACTCTTGGAGAGAAGAAACATTGCAATGTAGCCGTCAACTAAGCAGTCTCATTTTTCTCTGTTCAGAGAAGTAGCTGCGATAATAGCACTACTTTCGAGTTGGTTGGACCATAAGAAAGAAAATGGATGCGTTATCTTCGCAAAGTATCAGATTTCGATGGAAGTTAGTATAAAAAAAATTACATCGGAAGAGTATCGCTTACAGCAGGACATAATGTTACTAAAAGAAGCAATAATTCCGTTCTTCTACTATTTTAACATACAATAAACTTGTCCTTATATAAATAATTCTCTCATTGGAACAATAAATGCATAAATCCTAAACTCGGTAACTTTTCGCGTTTTACCTATACGCTAACGCAGCTATCTAGTGGGAGAAGTAGGTAAACATTTAAGGGGTTAGATATAGCTTACACCAGTAAAATTTTTGGAAATATGCAACATTTTTTTCCTCCATTACTGGATCTTGTACAATAATGAAAATTGGTATGTGTAAAACACTGTCCTTCTGCTATTTAAAAAAAAAATGTTTTTACGATTTAAAAAAAAAAATATTTTTTTTTTTTTTTTTTTTTTCAAAATTAAAAATGGTGGCAGTTTACTATGCAGTGATGAAGCGTTTCCTTCACAACTCGTTAACTTGTTAACTTTTTCATGTTCTCTCTCTCTCTTTTATTTTGTTGCTTAAACTCATGGTTAAAATATGATGCTCTTTCAACTACATTCCTTAATAAATTATATATTTTTTTAAATTTTATGTTAGAAGAATGTAAGTCAGTAAGTGAGTAAGTAAGTTAGAAGAAAGTACTGACATTTTATCATTTTTTAAAATGAATTTATTTTTTATCAGACAATCTATCAAAGGTAGAGAGAGAAGTGATCTTGCATCATATTGTAGATATGACATGCATGAATACACACAAAATATTTCATCACAGAATGTTGGATAGTTTTTCAGTTATGTGGGAAACGCTTCACCACTGCATAGTGAACTGAATTTTCAAAACAAAAATGTAAATAATTTTTTTTTAAATAGTAAAAATATTTTTTTTTTCATATAACAGAGGGACAGTGTTTTACACATACTAATTTTCATTATTGTACAAGATACAGTAACGGAGGGAAAAATGTTGAATATTTCCACAATTTTACTGCTGTAAGCTGTACCTAACCCCTTAATTAAAAAAGAAACAGATGGCTGACTGCAATTTCACTGTCAAGTGCTGCATAATTCCACTTTCTAATTTTTCACACCATTAAATTCTAACCGAAACTGAAACATCAAATCTCTAACCGTTAAAGTACGCGTATTCTCTCTATGTTAATATCTACGGTAGAATTATGTATTGATGTCTTATTATTCTTAGAAAAGACCTATCACCAATCATACCTTTCGCAACAGGAAATATGAAGTCTCCCCACTCTCTTCACAGTATAATATCATAGCGTCGTTGCTGAATCGTATACTGTAAGAACAATAATCACTTCTATCAGCACTTACAGCGGTATTTATAAAATAAAACTTAATCGCCACTATCTGCTCCATCATAATGTCACTGAAAATATAAAATATCTTCACTCACAAAACAAAAGTCCGAATGGGAGCTAATTCTAATTACATTATTGAATTATGTTCGCTAGCAGAATCGTCATAGTAAATAATCATAGTGTCATCTAGTGAATATGCCCGCAAAATTCTTGCACACATTTTTGCCTCGAAACCTTCTACATATCTAGACAGATTTTGTACTGTTTTCGCTATAATTAATAAAAGTAATGGAGTCTATGGATAAAGACAGACAAAAAAAAAAACTGAAATGTGATCTCATTCATTCTTCTCAACAATAAAAGTTTCTAACCTTTTCCCAAAGTTTTACAAAGTTAAAATGACCTTAAACGAAACAAGTATAGTTTAAGAACAATAACTTTTCTCCAAAGTTTTACAAAGTTAAAATGATCTTAAACGAAACAAGTATGGTTTAAGAACGATAAGCTTTTAGTTGCGCTACCTAAAGTCACGCAGTGTTTAAGAAAAGAGTCAAGAAAATTAATTTTCTAGGCAACAACAACAGTACAAACAAACTGTAACAACGAGCTCTGAACGGTGTTCTTGAGTAGTATATTGCAGGGCAAACACATCATCAGCCCAATATCGTCTTTCCGAGTTGAAATTCTGTTGAGCCTAATGGATAAACTAATTTTGGAGCAGATCTTCTCTCCTGCTATCTTTCGCAGTATTTCTCCCTTCTCATTACAATCCTTATTACTAGCACAGGAATAACAGTTAATAAATGCATACAGTCATTCTCTAGAGACCAATTAGGTTCTTGTATAAATCACTTCATGGAGTAACCAACCACTAGAATCCTTTCACTTGACACAGAAGCACGATTAGGCCTAAAAGGATACCGTGTCATACAAGCAAGAAAATGAGAGAATACGGAGAAGTCAATATCTGAACTACTAATTACTTTTGGTATATTCATGAGAATTTATTGATATTCGAGTTTATCATCATCATCATCATCATCATCATCATGGATATTAAGGATTGGACTCTACAGTCCGTTCCATCTTCAGAGGTTTAAAGTTACATGAAGAAATCTTCATACTTCTTTTAGCCCCTTGTTTTAAAAATAACTTCCAAAAAGATATTTTCAATAAAAGTCCAAACATAAAAGTTATTAGAGGTGCACAAGATAAATGGGACATCACCATTGGTTTCGTTGTGTTATTGTTACTGTTTCGGATGGTATAGGTCTCGCAAGTATGGATTACTGACGGAAGGAATGCGAATCAAACACTGCGATAAGGAAGAGCAGGCGAGGGGAAAGGTCACGAGATAACTTGAATGATATTCAAGAGTACAGTCGAAAGAGAAATGACATCGATAGAATCAGTCTTGCGTTGTCATAGTTACATTACGACTTTAGTTTGTTCCATTGCATGTGAATGCGTGCCTTGTATCGCACGGTATTATTATTTCATTCGTAAACATATGTTGCGCTTTTAATTAGCTTCGAATTTTTCTCTTGCTACGTTCTTTACTTCCACAGCGATGTCCTCATTTGTTAATCTTCTTGGAAGAGACAGTACTTCCATCGGCTCGCACCTCTCCCCCCTCGGCGTGCCTACATACACACATCAAAACAGACAGCAACGCCACTATTGGCTTTCGGTAATCATTTCTTGCGAGAGCTCGGCCTATATCATTATGATACATTTTTGAACTCGTCTTAAAGAGCGTAATTCAATGGACATGGTTAAATCATGTGGTGCTATTTGAAAAAAGTGATGACGTCACTTGTATCTTTACAAAAATGCAGTTAATATGAACCAAATCTTCATACTTATGTTAACCCCTTGTTGTAAAATAACTTTATATAAGGATATTCAATTCCAGTCCAAACATGAAAGTTATTTGAAGTGGACAAGATAAATGGGATACTCTGTAGGGTAAAGGCTGGTAAATTGTGATATGAGTAAATTGTGATAGTTCTTTTTGAGAATTCATTTTTACTGAGAGATCGGTTCTTTGAGTCAACGTAATAATGGAATGTTCGTGGCCAAGTTTCTGCACAAAACCGGTTCTTCTCTCGCTCACTAAAATTGAAATACATTCTCAAAAAGGACTATCACAATATTACTTGTATCATAATATTACCAACCTTTATCCTATATGGATTCCAACAGGACGAATTGCGATATTGAAGTGCATACGGTAGTATGCGCTGTTGTTGTCAATTGGGAATCTCAATTGGGATTAGCAAATTATTTAATCTATGGAATGCCCTGACGCTTAATCAAAACTTGCGGAGGGATTTCAACTGCGGGTTGAAGCTCTGACTGTACTCCCCAGAGGGCTGTTCGGCAGATAAGTCCGAGTGGGCACTGTCATAGTTGGGCAGAGCTTCGAATACTAATCCCTTTGAGAACGGGGCTTTAGAGTAATGGCGGGGGAGCCGGGTCATTTGGGTCGGCCACTTGACTTCTCATCTAAGTCTTCTCATGGGAACAATGCTGCTATACTGCACGCGTCATAACTTTACATTTCAGCACCGGTAAGCGTCTTCCAGGGTTATCGGGCGTATAAGGTGAACCTATTTGCTAGTGCTTCTCATGTCGAGGTGAAGAAAGTCAGATCAAGGGAAACTGTGCTCATCATACGAGTAGTTCATTTATATCTCCTTTCTTGCAATACAAAACCGCAAACATGTGTTAGAAATTTGAATACTGTCTGAGAGGACACACGACAGCAACAGAGAGGCAAATCAAAAAAATAACACTACACCATGAAAGTCTGCATAACCATTCAGACGTTTCTGCCACCGGAAGGGGAAACTTAAAAATCTAAAAAAAAAAATATATATATATATATATATATATATATATATACAGTGAAACCTCTCCTTACGGACACCCCCAAGATATGGACACTCCTCATATACGGACAGATTTTTATGTCCCAACTGAAATAATATAGAAATAATGATGAATTTAACTCTCGTTTACGGACACTCTCAGACACGGACACGGACAGCTGTTTCACTGTCCTAAAGATTGCTTTACCTCCTGATTGCGGACAGAACTTGGATTTCAAGACATAATGTGTTACAAAAATGGAAAATTTAGTTTTGAGAACTGTACAGAAATTCTTTAACATGAAAGAAGACAATAAGGTTCTCGTAGGCTACCACCAGCCTGCTAGCCCTTGTTAGCTGGAAACGGGTAGATAAACAAATTCATAAAATTTAACCTGTCTGATGAGTCCAAGTTTTCCACGATCGTGAAATTGTATTCGACACATGATAGGGTTAGTAGGATTATTCTCTTCACTTCAATCAGTTCTGTTTCGAGAGACATGGCACCTGAACGTAAAGGTTAATTTGAAAACTGTAAATTACAGTACTGCATAACTGTAGACCCAGAATAAAATTGCCTTGCACAGTACTGTATTTTCCTTTTTCGGTCTTATGTACTGTAGTAAAAGTTGCAAAGAATTTACTGTAGTACAGTAGACTGTATTTAGAATTAAACTACAGTAATACATTTAATTTAAAGCGTGAAGGAAAACATAACACATATTATAAATTTACTGTTAGATTGGGGAGCCTCCCTCCCAATTAAGGACACCTCCCAGATGCGGACAGATTGTTACGTCCCTTCGATGTCCGTAAATGAGAGGTTTCACTGTATATATATATACGTACATATGTATGTTTATATGTATGTATGTATGCACAGTGTTCTGCCCAAGAACAGGTCTTTAACTGCAGACCCAGCATTTGACATTCTTCCCAATTTCTTGCTCTCCTCTTAATCTCCCCATATAATACCTTAATGTTGTATACAACTGATATCTTTTACCTCGAACTCTTCTCCCGTTCACCATTCCTTAAATATCGCAAATTAACAAATTAGGCCTACACTAAAATAAAAGGAATCAATCACTGCACTCACACACCTACTGGCACTTATGCCAGAAATAGTGTCATATACAGTATGTAAATATATATTTATTGTTATTTATGTACAATGGCTGGAGAGGGCGTCCTGAGCGTATAAGACCCTAAAACGGCCTCTGGCTCAAAGCAATGGGAAATATGTGAAGGACAATAATATATTTGGAAAAGACACTCTTCATCCTACAATGTTTCAATTACCAGACTTTAATCTCAAGCCACAGCAAAGACAAAATGCTGCACTGTGGTTGATAGGTCATACAGTAACTTTCCTTATTCAGAACCAAGAGAATACCTTTAAAACACAATATGTAGCTTATATTAATCAGGCTAGAAGGAACAGAATTCTCTATCGAAAATGGGACTTTTTGTTTGGGAATTATCTCGGGCACTTAGATTAATTAAATTTGATAGTACAAACACTTTCAATAGGACATATAAGCCTAATTTAAATACATGTCTTTATTTTAATTTGTCTTAATGAAATAAAGTTTCTTCAGAGTATAGAGTGGGTGGTTTCTCCCGGAATGAATGACTTTTGTTATTGGATGAATGAACATGCACTGTTTGCTTATTATAGAGTGAAGGAATTACTTAAATAGTGCAAGTCAGATTTTTATGTATTTTATAATGGTTAATGCGTATTTACAAGGTTATTTAAAGTATGTATGGGGGAAAAAGTATGCATGGAATTTGTTGTCACTACAGCATACATTTTCTATCAGTTTATTGATTCGATTGAAGTGTACATGTGAAATTGTGTCAGTACTGCATACTGGCTATAACAGATTATTTGTCCAGTTTGAAATGTATATGTGATTTGGTTTTAGTACTGCATACTGATAATATCAGTTAAATTGTTTAGCCTAAAAGTGTAATGGAAATTTGTTCTCAGTACTTTATACTGATTATATCAGCTTATCTGTTCAGATTGAAATGTATATGTGTTTTGGCTTCAGTTTTTGTATAATGGTAAAAACATTAATTTGCTTAGTTTGAAGTGTACATACGAAATTATTTCAGTACTGCATACTGATATATTAGCTTACTGTATAACTGGAATGTACATGTGCACCATTATTAGTATTGTATACTGTTATATTAAATTTATTGTTTAATAAAAAAAAAAAAATACGAAGCAAGAAATGTCAATAAACAACAACAACAATTCAAGGTTGACAGAAATTGATATTATCACCACCACAGATAATAATAATAATAATAATAATAATAATAATAATAATAAGAAGAAGAAGAAGAAGAAGAAGAACAGCAATAATCATAACTTAGGGTTCTTGGTCTGTTGCGTTATCAAATTCAGAAAACTGACCTTTCGATCATTTGGTGGACAACCTTGTTGTCTCTTTTGTTTTGGGTTGTATTTTAGTACCTGTTTCGAAATCCGGTGGTCTATCATTTTTTTTAATATATTGAAAGTAAGCTTCCTCGTAATCTTTTACTTCTTTATTTAAATTAAATATATTTCGTTTCTGTCCAATGTCTTCATTTTTCATATTATCTAGTCTCTTATAATCCGCCATTGCTCTTAACATTCTTATCTCTGTGGATTCTATCGGATTTATTTTCCTGTTAACGTGTAGCATTCACATTCGTATAATAGAGATGTTATGACTAATACTTACTGGCTTTTAAGGAACCCGGAGGTTCATTGCCGCCCTCACATAAGCCCGCCGTTGGTCCCTATCCTGAGCAAGATTAATCCAGTCTCTATCATCATATTCCACCTCCCTCAAATCCATTTTAATATTATCTTCCCATCTACGTCTCGGCCTCCCCAAAGGTATTTTTCCCGTCGGCCTCCCAACTAACAGTCTACATGCATTTCTGGATTCGCCCATACGTGCTACATGCCCTACATAGAGTCAAAGAGTGTGTGTCTTTTTAAGTTGAGTTGTGTGTTGACTCTACACTACTGGGTGTTCATTTCAAAGTGTGTCATGACGTCACTGTTGTTGGGTCACCGATTTGAAGCGAGTTTCAGTTTATATGTTAGAGAAGTTGCCTATTATTTAAGGCGTTCTTCAATCTGAACTTGAGAATGTGTACGGTATAACTTGAACGTCGTAGCAACAGATGGCGGTCTGTACGGTCTGTGTGCTACCATAACCTCTTTCGAACTGTGTTTTGCGCCGGCAAGTCGTACGCAGGGTATTTGTTATCATCGGTTGCGTATGGTAACATTCCACAACACAAATCAAATGCTCCGTGTCCATGTTGACCGTCGAAGTTAATGTCAAGAAATACGTAAGTAATCGTCTTAACCCTCTCCCCATATCTCGACAGTACGTATTTCCAAACAGTTCACATTCCTGCCACTACCGGCGTTACCGTACGTATCGGCACGTACTCTTCAGAATGAACGCCGTACTTGCTAGCCAACTTCTCTGCCTCTTAGATTATACACCTGAGCTGCGGAAGTGTAGGAAGATTGAATTCTCTAGGCTCATCAGCTAGCCACATGACGGCATGCAGCGAGCCAAGACACATTTTGAACTGAACACCCAGTATACCACACGAACGCACCCTCACAGGAAATAGAACAAGTGGCGGCAAGACCAACAACGACCAGTTCTGAAGATGACCCATTAATAGGTCGAAACATGTAAATGAGGTACGTTGAAGTTTAACACAGGAAAGTCTTATCATACATATTCCGAAGTGATACAGTGTTGAAAGTTGTGTAATCAAGATGTACAAGTATTTTTGTTTATACAGGCCAGTGATGGGCAATAATAATTTTAGAAGGCAGGCATAACGAAGTTTGTTAACAAATGCTATTTCACATTTAAACTAATAAATTAAGTAAAAGTTAAAATAAAAAAATAATAATTTTACCGTACCGGGAGACGAACTCCCAATCTCTGGTACGGACGTCAGACTTCTTACCACTGGGCCACACACTGCTCGTAAGGTTTATTACATTATAGACTGACGACTTTCAATGAAGAGACACCACAGCAATGCCTTGCAGTGCGTTGCGTTTACACGAGTGAACCGCGCGATAGAACTTAGCATTTCTATCGACCAAGAGTCGGCCCATTCCTTTTGTCGTTAAGTGTACAATAAACGATTTTACCAACCGTTATATGAAGTTGAATGGACCAAAACACGTCAGTAGAAATGTTCTATCCATTTCCTTTTTACGATCACATAGGGTGCAAGTGAGAAAAGAAATATGTCAGGTAAAGGAATCATAATCAGTGGGCAGCCTAAAATGGAACAACCGCAGTGAAAACTGTTTCCGGATATTTTTGAAGTGATTTCCACATCTTGTTCTTAGATCCCCTTTGCAATGCTACCGATCATGACCTTGCGCCTTGCTTCAGTATATTGTATCTTTTGAGATAACTTTTTTTCTGTTTCACGGATACAAGTTCCCTTCTCTGCAAATTAGTTTCAATTCTAGTTACGGCAGCGGCGGATTTTCAGGGGAGGTAAGGGAGGCCGAGCGTCCCCTAATATTTTACCAGAACACAATATGGCAGTAATAATTCCAGCTGAATTAAGATCACAGACAAGTTATAGCAAATGACGAACATTTTTCCTTTTATATTAATTTTACTATTCACTACGACTAAGATGTAAGTTACGTAAAGTCGACCACATTCAGTTGGTGATGTCCGCTTGCTATACTGTAAATAGTACAAATAATTCGTACTGAAAAATAACAGATAGCGCTGTGACCAGTATAGTAGACATCTAAATAGCAGCCTGCAGTATCCATGCGAGAGCGATAGAGAGGAGACAGCTATGTCATTTTACTCCTCGGTAACCATGACAACAGCAGTTCAACCAATAAGATAGCTGGTTAGTGGAGTGTTTAAACATGACTAGAACGCGCGAGGGGAGCCGAAATTGGAGACGTCCTACCCACCGCTGACAACTGTGCTGCTTATAGTCACGGCGGTTTCGGCTGTATTGGGAAGCTCTCTCTTTTTCTCTCTCTTCTTTGTTTTAGAAAATTGAGTCACTTGTTATTAGTTTTTTTTTTCTCCCTACGTAAAAGTTTTCTTTTATGTTGCTAGATTTTTCCCTTGTTTGCGGATGTTTCTGTTATGTTTTCTTTTGTGTTACTAGATGTATTTATTTATACAGTACTTTAATTATATCGAGAGTTTAGAAACAAGTGCAGATTTATCTATAGCTTCTTCTAGTAGCAGTTGTTCAGTATGTTGTGTTCTAATTGATTGGTTTGCGAAGAAAAAGGATCGTAGAGTTAATTTACTGTAAAATTGGACTATGTAATAGTAATGAGCAGGCTTCGAGACTTCGGACCCGATAGAGTAGTTCAGAGGGAAATCCGCATAACGGCGTACTGAGTATAGTGGTAAAGCGTACAGTGGGTGGGGGTACTGTAGAATGAATGCCAACAAATACGCAAAGGAAAACGCTCTGGATTTGAAGGTTCTGACGAATAATTTGATCTTCATACAAATCTATTTTCAAATGTGTCTGAAACTATTACACGGTTAGAAAAGTCAGAGCAAGAGATGCCGGAAGCCTTGAAATTAGTTGAGGAAATGACACAGAGAATTAATGAGACACCAAGTACACTCGTTACTGGACGTGTAAAATAGAAGTGGAAATCAATTTTATGTAAAAATAACGGATATGGAACATTGTGTAATATAAACAGCAAATTACATAGAGTCACCCGAGAACAAAGGACTGCCTCTTAGAGACTGCAGTGATGTTAGGTTGTTTTCGTTTTGCTCCTATCACGTCATGCGATGTAGAGCGCAGCTTTTCACAATACAAACTGTGTTTGGCAGATAACCGAAAAAGATTTATGTTTGAGACACTGAAAATGAATCTTGTACCGTAGTACATTGCATTCGGTACTGTAACTGCACTTCCTAAAGACGACCAATAGTATAAATGAAGAAATTAAAATTACTACATGCTTATTTCCACCATTAACACTGTCTATAATTAAATACAAATGCTTAAAAAAGACAGGAGAATAAATGCTTTTCACATTCTTTTGACATTGTCATTGTGTAATGTATATTTACTTTCAGAATGTACATGTGTGTGTTTCCCCATACTACCGTACTCTACTCTAAATAGCAACGCTATAACCTCAACACATCTCTACCTTTCACTACCTGCAGCGAGTCAACAACCTATAGTGCATGCACAGTAAACTTATTGTATCGGGTCCAAAGTCTCGAAGCCTGGTAATGAGCAAGCCCCGGATTCTTAGGTTCGAATCAATTTTGTTGCTATCTCGTTACTCTCGAAATATTGCTTTTCTTATTAGTTTTATGTAGCAAAGAGTAACATTCTTAAATTCAATATGACCTAAAACAGACCTAATTCGTAGGTTAGGACTTTAAAATGTCCTAAAGAGAGGCAATCTTTACCAAGCCGTTGTAATATATTAACAGTATGTTGTTTATTTTTTTCCCCCCCGTAAAATCATATAAATTCCTAAACATAAGATTTAAAATTCTAAAACATAAATTGTAAAACCTACTTTTAGTTTCTTAAAACCTATAAATTCTACGCTTGGTAATGAGGTACGTCACAGGCCTCATATTTTTATATTCTCATCAGTCACGTCTTGGCCTCCTCAACTTTCAAACCCACCGTCCGCTACTCAGTTACTGTATAACTGAATGTAATTCACTGCTTTGTAATTTATTTTCCAGACTTTAATGCAGGAGGACACCTGTAAATAGCATATGATTGCATGAATAGTTATTTTATGGGCGCAAAGGATAACATCTATAATAAACATGAATATTCGAGCCAGAAAAGGCAAAGCTATCCCATTATAGGCCCCAAAAGGCACTGAGTAGCAGTAGGGATGTCAGTTATTTGCGCTGGTCGCCTTTACCCCATGGAAATGCTCTGTGTACTCATTGCTATTAGAGGATGAATGATCCTCAATGCCATAGTGGAGCCAGAACAATCAGATGAATGGAGAAATTCACGACTCCAACGGGCATCAAACCTTTCCGGTTTGGAGCGCCGGGGGCGGTAAACTGCACACGCGTTTCAGGTATAGGCTATGACCTAAAAGAAGGTAATTTACACACATTTAATTTGCACACGCCGATTTTGGATATGTAATCTGCACACTCAAACAACCCAGGTAATAAAAACAGGATGTAAATTGTACACAGAGCTATAATGGCATGTATTTCCTGTGAACATACTCCTACTAGAATATTAACGTATTAACCAATAATTTATATTGGCAGGTGGTATTTTGTTCGCTTAATGTATTCCAATCGGTATACATGCTTCTCAGTAAATAAAATCTTTTATATTTCTCTCCATAGATTCTTTCTTCTTTAAGGAGTCTTATTTTTAATTTTCGCTGCAGTAGATATCTCCTGAATTTTCACGTATGTGTATATTTGAAATTCAATTAACCTGTTTGTAAAAGTATAAATATCAGGATGAGCAGAGTAAAATGTCTTGTTGAATCTAATATGAAAATACTCACAGACATTAGTTTATGCTGCAAGCTTTTTGTTTTCGCTGCCCAGATTGAAGGAGGAAAGGTAGCGTCATCGTCTACATAGGTGTCTACTAAAATAAATAGTCACAAAAGTTATCTAGCTTTTCATCTTGTTGCTTAATGGCCATTAAATCAGAGACAAAACAGTCGCCATCCTCATGTAGGTCTAAAAATGGTAGAGCGAATACAAATTTTAACCACTTGCTGATTTCAGAATCACTTTTATATTTGTGTATTAAACCATACTTTTTTTAATCTGACGAAGCCAAGATTGACTTAGGTGGAATGTACATCAAATTACATTGGCTTCACTCCATACAACACTTATTGCAGCATAGATAGCACTTATAAACAACTGTGTTCAAGGACCAATACTTTATGTTGAACTGCTGTGTAACTATCCATCTGAGTCAGTCTAATTCATACAGTACTCTCTCCTTTCATTACAATTGTCAATTGTGTTTATCGCTTGTAACATTGGTTGACATTGCGTTCGATTTATGTCATTTATTAAAAAATAATAATCCGAGTCATGCTGTGTGTGCAGTTTACATACGACCCTTACTACCTAGGTTTTGTTGTGTGTACAGATTACATACGACCCTTACTGCCTAGGTTTTGTTGTGTGTACAGATTACATACGACCCTTACTACCTAGGTTTTGTTGTGTGTGCAGATTACATGCCACAAATGTACAGCAAAGGTATGGGAAAAAATATACCTGAAAAGTGTGTGTAGTTTACCTCCGCCCTGTAACGCGCGCCCCTTTAACCGCTAGTGATTACCGATTAAAATTCGTTGACTACGATCAGGCATAACAGTAAAACGGTAAGAGATAACGTTTCATCTCATCCTGTTTTATAATCTATTAGAAGTCCATCAGTGCAAGAATGGAGCCATTTCTCGGATATGCAGCTTTTTTATAAGTTCTTGCATCATTTCTCGAATGGTCGTCATCAACACCACCACCACATGGGTGGGCCATTCGGCTAGTTCCGTCACACAGTATAGCACTGATCCCTCCTTCGTGCTCTCGTCTTCCGAAACTTCTTCCTCTGGGAGTATTTTAATATTATGTGTGCAATCTGATTTTACATCACAGCGTACAGTTAATGTGTTCTTCCCTTGACCCTCTGTATTAGCGTCGAAGCTTCGAAAACATACTTTCAAAACGTTGCAGACGAAAATATGTGTCTGTAAAGTATATTATGACTTCAATATTATTTCCTTAACGACATACAATATGACCTATTAAACCCTGTGATGTGACCTAAACTATAACTTCACGTATATGCGTATTTTCTACGTATATTCTACTTGTAGTCTACTTGGCCTTTCTCATGTAGACTATGCAATCTATCAATGAATATATTTGAACAGTGGTTTTTATTGTTTTATAAGAAACGAAATTAATAATTGAGGGGTGCTCTGCAATAACAAGTGAGGCCTATGTGTAAGAAGTAGGTGTTTGGCAGTAAGTAAAAGTAACATTGTTTTCATTAACAAAGAAATACCCTTGCAAATCTGCGTTTTTGAATTAGTATTATTGGTAGTTTATATGTATAAGTTTCATGTATTATTCGTCAAAATCTCGTTATTGAATATGCTATTTTGATACATTAATTGTGACGACTATACCGAGGTATGTGCACATATCTTCTTATTGCAGAGCACCCCTCAAATGAGTACAAAATTGGGCTGTTCTTTTCCACTTTATTTGCCTATAGTCTATTTAACAACTTTATATGTACTTCTTTATGAAGTAACTGTGCTCCAAGCACCTAAAGCATTAAATGGTTAATAGTACATTATGTAACGAGCCTATAATGATAGTAGTTAAGAATCGAGTATGGATATTTATGAAACGAGCGCAAGCGAGTTTCATAATTTTCATGCGAGCTTCTTAATTACCATTATAGGCGAGATTCATACGACTTTTTATGCTCGATCATATTTCTAACTTGAAATTACCGGTATTCAGATGTATACATTTTATTTGTAACTGACAAGATCGGAAGTGACCTTGTTCTAGGTCGTGAATTGTGAGATGTGCGCAGACGCGAAAGTATTGATTTTTTCCGAGAAATAATAATGTCATTGACCTTGACATAGTCCCGTTAAACTTGATAATATTATAATTTTATAACCTTTATTATTGAATTCGACATTGAAAAACGAGATGACAAATTGAATTTATTTGAATATTATTTACAATTAACGCTAATTATTATAGTAACAGAACATAACCTTCTGCGACAGTTGGATTTCCAGCCTCCGTGACTTTTCGCTAATTCTCTTTCGATTGCATATCAGAGAATAATCGATACTTGCGGTTTTATAACGGTAGAAAGCTGACCTGACATTGGCTGAAGAGTTGTAACCTGAGTCGTCATTGGCTGAAAGACCTGACCTTTAATGATTAGGTGTACTTTAATGAGGTCCATTAAAGGCCTGCTACCAGGTGTATAATTACTACATTTCGGCATGGTCGAGCATAAAAGACTATTATTTCATTAATATAACTCAGAACAGGGGTAAGTTCACAATATGATGCATTTTGTAGTTTGGAGTTCTACTTTTCTTAGTGTGACGTCTCATCGATTTGAATTTACTTAAGGGGTTATATACAGCTTACAGCAGTAAAATTTTGGAAATATTAAACTTTTTTTCCTCTATTACTGTATCTTTTGCAATAATGAAAATTTGTATGTGTAAAACATTGTCCTTCTGCTATATGATAAAATATTTTTACGATTTAAAAGAAATATTTACATTTTTTTTTTCAAAATTAATTTCACTGTTCAGTGATCAAGCATTTCCCACATAACTCAAAAACTATCCAACATTCCATGATGAAATTTTTTTGTGTGTATTTATGCATGCTATACCTATAATATGGTGCATGATAACTTCTCTAACTTTGATAGATTGTCTGATAAAAATTAATTCATTTAAAAAGTGGTCAAGTATCAGTACTTTCTTCCAACACAAAATAAAAAAAATATATTATTTATTAAGGAATGTAGTTGAAAGAGCACGATATTGTAAACATGAGTTTCAGTAATAAAATAAAAGAGAGAGGACATGAAAAAGTTAACAAGTTTATGAGTTATGAGGGAAACGCTTCATCACTGCATAGCGAACTACCACCGTTTCGAATTTGTAAAAAAATAAATTAATAATTTTTTTTTAAATCGTAAAAATATATTTTTCATATAGCAGAAGGACAGTGTTTTACACATATCAATTTTCATTATTGTACAAGATACAGTAATGGAGGAAAAAGTGTTGAAAAGTTTCACATATTTTACTGCTGTAAGGTATACCTATTCCCTTAATGTAATAGCTTATAATTTGATTTGTGTTCATATTATATTAATAATATGGATTTAGGTGGAATTTTATTTCTAGAATAGTAGTATTGTAGAAGAAGGACCCAATTCTCTTATTTTCAAATTATAAATAAACCTTTTTGAAGCAGTCACAGAAAGCATAAAATTGTATCATAACTTCTTGGAAGCGCTTTAAATACATGATGTTAAAGAATTTACTTTGTGTCGGGTGTTTGACACTGAGATATACAGTATTTTATTCCTCCTGTGAAATTTTAAAATAACGGGCTGGGCTCTTCTTTGAATAACTGCTTCATTTTCACGTGTTCTTTATGTTTTAATTGCATTGCACAGACTCAAGTTCACGAATTTAAATTGATTGCATTTGTCTACATAGATCACAATCAGGGGCGTACGCATGGGGGGATATTTTGTCGGGTTTGAACACCCCCCCCCCTTGAACTTGACAAAATACATATGAAGAGTTGGCGGGAAAAACGATGAATGTCACATTTCTGTTAAGGATTAGATAATGATCTAATTGAGTCTATAACTGCAAGATGTAGTGCTGTTTCTATAAAAAATAAAGGAAAGGATTACTGTATTCGCAGTGATAATTCCCCTTTTTACCATTTTTCATAAGAACAACATTAAATTTCGTAGTGATCCATTGAATTAGATAATGACATCAACCTTAACAAAACTGTGACATTCATCGTTTTTCCCGCGAATTCTTCATATATATTTTAACATATTTTATTGCTTTCATGGATTTTCCTCTTATATGACGTGTCTTACCTATTATATACAAATAACGTTGATTAAATATACAATATATATGATTACTGTGTAAACTTAAATTAAACACAAGTTAAAATTTGTTTAAAAAAAGTTAAATGGCTGTGAAAAAAAAACATTTCAAATATATTGTAAGAATATTCATGAATATGTTCCATTAGAACCTAGTATAATAATAATAATAATAATAATAATAATAATTATAATAATAATAATAATAATAATAATAAGCGTCTTGATTTTACAAAAGAAAGCCATTAGAATTTTATGTGAATCAAACTATCTGGAACATTGTCGGCCACTTTTCAGACAATCACGGATTTTAACAATCATACATTTGTGTATATATATGATCTAGTACTTTACACTAGACAAAATATAGACAATTACTCATTAGTGGCCAATATACATGATCATGAAATTAGAAATAGTGAACAAATTAATATTCCATATTGTAGATTACACAAGAGCAACACAAACGTTTTAATTATGGGGATGAAATTATATAATAAGCTCCGAAGTAAATATTATAAATTACCAATCAATAGTTTCAAAACTAGATTTTACAATTGGTTATTAAATAATTCCTTTTATTCTGTTCCTGAGTTTTTCAACACAAATTTGTATGAAATTGTATTTTAATAAATAAGTTTTAATTTCAATTTAGTTAGTTTTTCTTTAATTTAAAAGTTTCAAATTATTTCATGTTTTCATAGTATCATTTAAATTTTACTGTTTCTTTTATTAGTGTTTTTTAAAGTGTATTTATATGTTTTTCAATGTATTCTGACGAAGCCTAAAACTGTATGTCTAATGGCCAAATAAATTGAATTAAAAAAAAAATAATAATAATAATTAACACAATAATAATGATACTATTATTATTATTATTATTATTATTATTGTTGTGGAAATTATAATTATAAATATAGTAATACACAAAATTTAAAATACCATTATTGTAAATTCTAAACAATTTTAATAACGACCCTTCCATTGGCAAAATTCTGCGTACGCCACTGATTACAGTAATATAGTTTTCTCTTCATTACACATTCTAAAACGCAGGCTTCCTAAGTCGTTCACAAACCCCTACCAATTTTTGTTTTTGTATTTGTATTTAAGTTCCGCTATACAGCTTCCTTTAATTACAACAGAAGGTAACCGAAATAGCGTAATAAGATAGAGCTAATGGCCACACCTTTGGGATTCACAAGCCAATCGACGCTAATTCCAGGGACAATGTTCCAGAAATGGGTGAGAGTGCATGCCATCAGAGGAGAGTGGGGATTGTCCACGAATAAATTACTGCAACTCATGCCAACTGTTGAACAGTGTGCTGTCAAAGTTGGGTACACATTTTCAATAATTTTAAGCAATTAAAGCTATGTATAATACACACTAACAACTTTCTGCTTTTAACTAGATCTTATGGTCTTCATTTAGGGAAAAGTACGAGGTTCAGTACAAAAGAATGTTTATAACAATAATAATTAGTTTTCATTTCTCATTTGCGTGTGGCATTTCAAATCGTGTTTCATGTCCCAGCACACAGTTTTTCAGTTGTCTATGCTTGCTTTCTGGTTTTGCTTACTGGGTTTAATCGCTCACTAATATTTTTACCGAAAATAAGTGACCTTTCATGAATAATTTAAAAAATTCGAACCTGACAATACTAGGGTAGTCTTTTTTTTGCCAAACAGAACAATTGCCTTCGACAGAAATTGGTCATATCAATACCACAAGT
Source organism: Periplaneta americana (assembly GCF_040183065.1). Taxonomy (NCBI): domain Eukaryota; kingdom Metazoa; phylum Arthropoda; class Insecta; order Blattodea; family Blattidae; genus Periplaneta; species Periplaneta americana. Next base: position 171,745,136 of record NC_091124.1, read on the forward strand.
TAACACCAGCACAGGCTCTTCTTGAATCATTAATCCTTAATAAAATTGTAATGAAACACTTTCAAAAACTCTAGGCGGTAAGTATGCACACATTTATGAGCTTCTTTATTATCGGTTCATTTTACGCCACTGTATCAACTGCGATGGCTGTTTAGTGTGCGAATGAGATTACACTGACAATGCTAGCAAAAGTTATCAAACATTTTCTCTTAATGCGTTGAAGAAAAATCCAGAAAACCTTCAACTAAGGAAATTGTCCCAATCAGGATTTCAATCCATACCCGGTCGTTTCATGGTCAGACATGCTAACCGTTACTCCACAGCTGTGGAATGTATGTATGTATGTATGTATGTATGTATGTATGTATGTATGTATGCACGTATGTATGTATTTATGTATGTATGCATGCATGTGTGTATGTATGTATGTATGTATGTATGTATGTATGTATTTATGTATGTATGTATGCATGTATGTATGTATTCATGCATGCATGTATGTATGTTTTTATGTATGTATGTACGTGTGTACGTATGTACGCGTGTATGTATGTATGTATGAACGTATGTACGTATGTACGTGTGTACGCGTGTGTATGTATGTATGTATGTATGTATGTACGTATGTACGTGTGTACGCGTGTGTGTATGCATGTAAGTGTGTATGTATGTATGTACGTATGTACGTATGTACGTGTGTACGC